>NC_052130.1:3412350-3469542 GCF_012273895.1 Zerene cesonia | reverse complement strand
AATCGGCTAACATCTATTTTTCATACCACTAAACGATAATAGTAAGGCAGAACAGCGTTTGCCGGGTGCAGCTAGTATAGCTATATATATAGCTCAGCTTATACTATATAGCTCAACTCAGCTATATCTGGTATTAAGCGAACAGACAGCTGTGTTCTTTTTTGTTTAAGTGCTATTAACTCTACCACGTATATAATATGTACGAAGTTATATTGTACTAGCTTTTCGCCCCGGCTTTGTCCGTGGTACATATATAGCCTGTCACTCAGTGAAGTTGCAGCTTTCTAATGGTGTAAGAATTTTTGAAATCCGATTCATCCATTATAAACAAACAAACAAAAATACAAATTCTTCCTCTTTATAATATTAGTGTAGATGTAGAATCTAACTTTATATCATAAGTATATGGAACCATTATAAATGTAATCGTAATATATGCATGTGAATCAATGCACTTTTCTAAAATTAATCTACGAATGGGCCCAATATTGTTAATATATTAATTACTTAGGGCTATCACAGAAATTGGAATTATAGTTAAATTTGATTAACTTTAGACAAATATGCTTACGTATGAATTAAAAAATAATAATAAATTTAATTTGTATTTAACGAATTAAAGTAATTATAAGTTTGCAGTTTAATACTTACACTTTAAAGGATAAAGGTTAAGGAAAGGATTGACGAAGAAAAAGCAATCAGAGAGGTGAAGAAAATTAATATAGGCCTCCGACTGCCCCACTCATCGCACGAAACTCAGTAGCATTTGTACACTTTAAATTGACGCTGATCTTTTGTGGGGGTGTGGTACATTCATACTAATGTTATCAAAATAAAATTATAAAATATAATTCTAAAATATATTTTATTAAACAAACATCTCTTACGCGTTTCGTTCTTTTATAAATATGTTAACAATAGTTTATATGTTGTGTAAACTAGGCCTTAGGGAATATACAATAGTAAAAGTGCTGCTCATGTGTTGATATATTCAATGTGCTACACATCTGTCAATCTTAAAAATAATGTCAGTTTTCGTAAGAAATTATTTGCGGGAAAATTTGAATACCAAATTGTGTACATATATTACATTAAACTAACAAAACCAGTGAAATTAGCGATTTTGACAAGGGCAGATTATATTTTATTTTAAAAGAAAATTTTATAGTCCATATTAGGTGTCTAAAGTACATGCTTATATCAATTTCTAAAAGTATATCTACGTACACCTAAAAATCGACTAATTTGGGGAGTTCTCCGTAACTTCTAACATTTATAAATTTTATAATAGTCAAACCTCCTTAGCTCAACTGAAATTAAAAAAAAATGCATTCGCATTTTTAAGTTCGATTTTCAAAATAGCGAAATCGGCGATAGAGCTACAGGTGCGCGTTGACCTAGCCGTTCGCCGCCTGCCTCGACCAACCAGAAAACGGCAGTCGAGCCGCGAAATTCATGCTGTTGAGATGTATTGACGCCCGTCGCGAGCGCGTTCGATGGATGCGAACGTAAATATTCAAAAATGACTCCATGTAAATTTATTTTTTACTTTCGTGAAGTGTTGTTTTGGTGACAATTGTAATAAATAGTGACGTAAATATTTAAAAAAAGACAACGCGTTGATTAAACTGTGTTTAAAGTGTTTAGTTTTTTTTTAACGGAAGTTCGTGGTTTGGCAATTTTTGTTGTGACTATTATATGGGATTTAGTGACATTAATCATAAATAATTACAGTATTTCATCAACATAAGTAAGTACTTTTTGCTTCATTCCTATTTCAATAAATTTATAAGTAGTATGACAAAATTAGTACAACCGTCAAAACATTTTTAAATGACCCAAATACCTATTATTTTTAAGATAACATATACGCCACTATCTTATAGTTATATATTTGTAGATAATTATTGCAATATTATTATTTTCCATAGATATTTTGGATTACATACAAAAGGTTTTCTTTAATTTGTCGATTTGAGACGTTTCTTTTTATACAAATTTAAAATGTACATAATAAATTTTGTCAACTCTTGCCATTTAGAATAATAACGATTGAATTAAAAATATTAAAGCGTTTTTTTATAAGAGACTAGAGAATTTATTAATAATCAATAAATGTCGTCTGGAATAGATTTTTGTGAATGTTTCATTATTTATTTAAAGATATTTTTATAATATGATTAACATAAAAGCTTATCTTGCCTCCATTAATTTATTATCACTCTTCGAATTTTAATTATATTTAGCTTCCAAATTGTTTAAATTTATACAATGGATGGAAAATTGTTCACATTGTTAACATAATATAAATGTATATTATTCAAAATTCACGTTTTCGTAAATACCTATATAACGCTGTCTTTTCCTGTATAATGTTTTGGTGCCAAATTATTTTAAAAACACTACAGACATTTGTAGCTTCAACTTGTGGCTTCACTCGCATTTCATGAATGTGATCTATCCTTGCTAAAAATGTTATCGAATTCCCTTCAGCCGTGAACGATTACCGGACGCCATAACTTCGTAGGACATCACTCAAAATTCAAAAGTTCATAAATTCCCAAACAATAAATAGAAGGAAGGAGGAAAAATATAATTTATAATAATAATCTATTTTTGTCACTTTGCAGTTGGGTAAAACATTGATTGAATCTTCAAATGTTTTCAATTTAAATAGGAAACTTGACATTATAAATTTATATGAATAGTCAAATCGAAAAATAGCGCATTTCTACTCAAATTACTTTGTTGGACAGTACTTAAAATTTTCGATGTGCATTACTACTAAAATAATTGTACTGTTCAAAATGGAAAACATCTGTAACGTAATAATGCCTTTGTTAGGATTTTTCAAACTTGTCTTATTGAAATAAATAAAAATAAAAAAAATTCCGTTAAGCTCATGAGTCAAATCATTTTTTAAAATAGTGCTTTCGTAGTCGCGACAACACATTTTCAAGATTTAGCGCAACGACCCTTTATTTTAGATGTAAGAAAAGAAAAAAAACTGGCAACATTCCGCCTCACTTGTCAAAAGATACCTACTCTATATGTATACGTGTCTACATATTAATTTTATTTTTTAATATTTTAGACTTTAGTACTGGTTAGCAATTGCGTAATTACTATTTAAAAAGTAAATATGAGGCATTTAAAAGTTTTAAAATGTATTGAATACATCATTTATCTTTTATTTTTTTTAGTGGGTACTTATACGTAATTAGATACGAGTTGTAGAGTTCGTTACTTTTGTGATACTATAATCTTTTTTCGATTTATCTCTTAATAATTATTAATTTCATATTTTCCCGCTGTGTTGTACTGTATGCCAAATTAATATCCAAGTGTATAATATCCAAGAGTCAACAACTTTTATAACCAATTTCTTGCGGGTTGAATAATTATATTGCACGTACAATGCTTAAGATAAATATATCATTAAGCATGATGCCCGTAAGCTCCATCTCCGTTAGTGAGTTGACTTTTCAAGTCCGTTGTAAAATCATTCATTTTCTTCCGTTTGACAAATTTTCGAGTCGGAGGAAGTGGCTGTAAAAAAAAATTACGTTCTGTCAAGGCCTCTGAACGCGGAACCTACCACCGCATCTGCAGCTCGCGATGCGTAACGATTCCCACACGTATTTTATCATGTACCTACTACCTGCGCCCCGCGGTTTCACCCGCGTAAGTCCGTATCCCGTAGGAATATCAGGATAAAAAGTTGCCTATATCTTATTCCAGTTGTCCAGCTATCTTCGTACCAAATTTCATTGCAATCCGTTCAGTAGTTTTTGCGTGAAAGAGCAACAAACACACACACATCCTTACAAACTTTCGCCTTTATAATATTAGTAGGAGTAGGATTACTAGGATGTTGCGATTCAACTAAAAATAGGATAGACAATGACCTCTCTGTGTCAAATGTCACTGGAATGATACGATTTAATAAGAAACAATTTTTCGCATTTCAATAATGGTTTATTTTATTTATATCAAACAATAAATTTAAATACAAACTTTATTTCTTGACTTAGATTATTAATTCGTATCAATTCACACTTATGACGTCACAAAATGTCTCGAGTAATCGAATTCATGTATTCGAGCAATCGATTCTATTCTTAATAGTATTATAAGTTATCTGTCCGGAGGAAATGATTGAAAAAATTTTGCACCTGGCTGGCGGACCACACTTATAAATAGAAATTTGCAGCTTATACCTACACATTGTGTCACGTAGAATATCAAAATATTAAAAACGTCGCATAATACATATTGACGTAGAACAAAGACAATAGTGAAAAACAAATATTGTATGATAAACACTTTTTTATTTGCTCAAACGTATGTACCTACTGAGTTGATTATGAATTTAATGTACGTATTTTATTTAATGTTATTGATGTTCTGTCGTTTAATGTTTATTTCAAGAATCAATTGGGGTTTTTTGTTGAACAGGAGGAATATAATGTGGTTTTTATGCTTTGGATAAATCCTACTAATATTAGAAATGCGAAAGTTTGCAAGGAAGTATGTGTTTGTTGCTCTTTCACGCAAAGGCTGAACCGATTGTAATGAAATTTATTACGTAGATAGCTGAATCATTGGAAAACATATAGGCAATATATGTTATTACGTACGGATACGGACTTACGCGGGTGAAACCGCGGGGCGCAGCTCGTTTAATAATATGTAACACTTATACGTAGTAGTCAATTATTAATAGCAGTAACAGCACAGATTATATGTAATAGTTACTTAGTACGCTTACAAACATATTTCTCCTCTAGTTCGCATTTAGTGAAGCGTTCTCTTAAACTATTATGTTCAGATTGAAGCCCCTTTGGCATTAGTGTCCCTATAGGTACAACTATTGCATTATCATGAACGAAGAAGAAAATTTTGACATTTAAGTTATGCTTAAATTATGCTAGACTTTGTTGTAGGAATATATATTCTTAACTTAAAAGTCCAACGCTATATGGATTAGGTACGTATCATCTCCAGCTTAAATCTATAAAATGGATGTTTTTATTTGCTCGGCCGTATAGATTTATGTTTACATCTTCAATTATATTTATTAAAAGTAAACTGGGTGTATTTGTATATCATATTTCACTTATAGTATAGTTATATATTTTAGGTTTTAGTTATTTTAGTTGCGCATTGCTTTTGTTTAAAAAAATTTGACTGTATCCTAAACAAGCACTTTAATTTCTTTGAGAAATATATTATCCTATATCCTTGAATGCAGCTGATACCTAAATGTAAATAACTACTGACTTATTTAGGTATAAAACAAATCGCTTTTAAATTTGTCGGAACGTTAATCAGACCAGGTGATAAAAACAAGTCTTAAAGATTTTTGTCTAGTCAGTAAAAGGTTTTCCGTAAATATATGAAAAAAAATCTCTTTTAATGTAAAATAAATTAAAAAAAATATTTTTGTAACTGCTTTATATTTCTAAACGAAGTTTTAAAAATCGATGTAAGTTTTCAATAATGTCCCCATTTTTAACTCACGAATTTCTATAGACTTAAGAAAGAAAGTAAAATCACTAAAAGATCTAACAATTTCCCACTTTATGTTCCCAAATATTTGATCATGATGTATCAATTTCAATATTCAGTATTTTAAAAATCGTTATTTATTTGTCATATAATACAATCTCAAGAGAAATATGACATGATAATCTTATAATCGAAAATGCCATTGTATTTTGAATACCCATAGTTACAATTCCTTGATAAAATATTATGAAATAAATATGTTCCTCGGTATAGGTAATATTGAACTCGCTACAGTAAGGTACAGTATCTTAATCATTAAATCATTATAATTGATTCGGATACAACTCACTAAGATTTAGAGTGTTATTTTAAAATATATAAAATTAATTGGAACTGATTTGTACTGAAAGCAGTACTATTAAGAAGTAGATAACAATATAAAGTATAGGATATAGCTGTACAACATACATTCCCACTTAATAAGTTATCAAAAGTACCTAATGCTATAAATATTCCATTCGTTTACATAAATTGTATATCATATGAATAATATGTTTATTTAAATAACTAAATATCTAGATACTTATAATCAAACGCAGACAACAATAAAAATTTTATAACCGGAATTGGCATTTATGGATAATATAATACGAACAAATAAATAATCAAAAGATAACTAATCCAAAACGATATCCAATAAACGGGTATTGATAATCGCGTCCATTGATAAAAATATTTTTATCTGGTCAGTGCTTAAATCATAATAAAAATTCTTATTGTGAATGATAATAAAATTTTGGACTTTATGATCGGTTTTACGTCTAATTTTTAAAACAATACGTAGAAAATACATTTTCAATGACGATGAAATTCTTTCATTTTATTTACTTGTATCACCCAATATTAAACCAACTAAAATCAGCGTGGAGCATGTTAGCTACTCGTAAATGTGTGTTATTCCGAGCCATTAACTAGGTATCTGCATACCGAGTTCCCGCCAAATGACCGATTGAAATCAGTTCAATAGTTTTTATCATGATAGAACAAGAACAATGATACTCTACAGCTTTCCATATTCCTAAAAAATTCGAGTTAAAATATAATGTTCGAATTGTATTCGGAACGCTGTTATTAAAATTTTCTGTTAGGTACAATAGGTACTCCTGGCTTGGTAAAAGATGATCTCTTTGATTTATAAGTAATATCACATCATCCGCATAGTCTGCAACTTGATCCAAGACCATTAGTACGATTACAACAGAACTTCACTTTAGGTAAATTCGTTTAATTGTACACTTAAGTTTAACTGTAACAAAAAAGTTTGCTTAAACAATATCTCAGTCTCATCAAACGTACACAATAGCTTTCTTTACTTTCACAAATGGTAAAAATTATGTTGGACCTATTAATGACGTTATATATTCACCGATTAATATTATTTTATTCCCACATTTTCAACATTGATATTTAAACAGATGTTCAAAGTACAATTGGAATCGTATTCAAGTTATTCTTTTATTGTTACAAAAATTTAAATACAATAATGTAAATGTATTATACAAGTTTCGCACTTATCACGACTGTTTCCGGGTGTACGAACTCAAATACGATCAAACCAAAAGTTTTGGTATACGATGCGTATCCAAACTTTACAAATTGAATGTTTGTTGTTGAGTACATTAACTTGGTATTTTAACTCAGGCTAGGGGAGGTATATACGTGAATCTTTGTAACATAGAAGCAGCTATCAGTGGCCGTGTGTGTCTGGCACGGCTCTTGATGGATAGATTTGAGTATTGTTTTTTGATATAAATTCTTATCTATTTATGTTCCTTAGCTATGTTTGGTGATAGAAACTGTTTTAACACCTGCAGGCATTGAGTTATATGAGGGGGAAATGGATTTCTTACTAGCAATAAGCTCCAAATTATATGGGACTAATTTTTAGGTACCTAGGTATAGTTTTTAGTTACTACATCGCGTTCTACGTATCTTGTAACTGGCTAGGGGCATTTTGTTTCTAGTTTTATTTCAAGTGCTACTTGGAACAATTCGTAGTAGTCATTGTAGTCGTAACTTCCCTACGATTTTGTGGGATTACATCTGTCTGAAAGTAATTTAAAACAATAAACGATTTAAACACAACTCTAATTGTCGCAATAGTTTTAGTTTGACTCGTGTTTTATTCAAACTAGTTACGTAACAATTGATAAAAATTAAATGTTTATTTTTCAAAAAGTCAGTAAGTTTATATACAATTGCAACAAATATTATATTATTGAAATGTGAAAGTGTGTTTGTTTTTTTGTTTGTCTTTCTTTTTTGTGAAACTGAGTCATTTTATGATTTGCTTTTTGTTTCTGGAAATACCTAGGCGGCTATAGAAGGACATAGGATATTTTCTTTGACTAAGCGAGCCGAAAGCTAGACTACCTTAAATGTTGTATTTTGGTGTCTTGTATTTTCATAATATATCATAACTGTTGATGAAAGTAACTTATAAAATTATGAGTTTATAAAAACTGTCTATGTCACTTATGTAACAACTATTTCACCCGCGTAAGTCTGTATCCTGTAGGTATATCGGAATAAAAAGTTTCCTGTATGTTATTCTAGTTGTCCAGCTATCTGTGTACCGAATTTCATTGAAATCGGTTCAGTAGTTTTTGCATAAAAAAGTAATAAACATACATACACGTACATGATCCATCACCATCCTCCCAAACTTTCCCATTTATTATATTACTAGGATATGATATTACTATGCAATATATTCGCATTCCAACTTTACGTAAGTTAAGATAATAGTCTCACCTGACTCTTGTAAAGTATAATTTAACAATTCCTTTAAAGTATCCAATAAAACAAATGGTGATAAATTTAAATAATTGTGACTTCCCCATTTAAATAAATGTGATCCTATTATTGTTTCATCAGACAAAGTGTCGTTTGCTGCAGACGAAAATATTTATTTTCACGACTAAGAAAACGATTCTTCTTATTATGGTAAAATCTTCCGTTTTTTACAGTGGTGATTACCAGGTACTAAAACGAGTGTAAGTAATACTAATATAATAACTATAAGACTAAACTTAATTAAACACGAAAATAACAGTATAACATTCCCAAAAAGATTAAACAGTTTCAGTTTTTTTGCTTTGCAAATACATAAGCTATTTATCTGTTGATTTAATTTCAAACGATTTCTTGAGTATAAATGCTCACACAATTCCATCAGAAATAAGCGCAATAAAATTCCCATAGCTATTTACAAGAATGGACGAATCGATAGGATATTTTTTTGTATGCGGTCAACTGATACCACCGCCCATGAACATTCGCAGAGGCTCAGACCTGAAAATGCGTTGCCCGCTTTTTGGGGTAAGGGATAAGGAGAGGACTTCTATATTTTCGCGTCACGTAATGATACATTTAAATGAATCCAGTAACGTCGCCAGATCGGTTCAATATGAAATAAAACACGTCATTGGAGTTTAAATTATTCAGTTTCGTGTCGACAGCTTGCCAACTTGATAGGCAATCAATTATGTATGAAACATCCTTATGACGAAGTTGTTTGACAAAGAAAATTATCGGATCTCCTGCAAAGGTTCAGTCTCTCTACTCACAAAAAATTGGTATTTGTTTTTTTTTTTATATTTTTACTTATAACTACAATTTACCTTTAAACTGTATTATTTTCAGAACAATTTTCACTTTTATATTGAATGCGCTGGGCAATAATGGAAAACAACCGGCTAGTAGCGAGCAGTAAAGAAACGATATAAAATTATCGTGGCTAGCCGCACTGCGCACTTGGTGCGTAGCGAGTCAGTAGGTAGAATGCAAGCCACTAGGTTCTAAGGTCTAAGCAAGCCAACAGTCTATGCCACGGCCTATGACTTCTATATTATATTAGCAGTTCATCCGTGGTACATATATAGCCTATGTCACTCAAGTTGCAGCTTTCTAATGGAGAAAGAATTTTTAAAATCGGTCCAGTAGTTTTTGAGTTTATCCATTACAAACAAATAAAAAAAACAAAAAATACAATTTTTCCCTCTTTATAATAGTGTAGAAAAAATCATAACTTGTTCTACCTACTTGATTCAAAATTCGTAATCTATTTTGGTAGGTACTAACTTGGGCTCGTGTCTACAATTGAACCTAAATGAATTCGAATTAAAGTGTTTACCTTCAACTTTAGGTAACGAAGTAGGTATTCTAAATTATCCTAAAAGGGATGGGAAACTAGCCATTCGCGTAATTCATAATTATAACAAGCGCAAACAAGTCTATACACATATTAGGTTACATTATGTATCATGTATTATTATTTATTTTCTGTTATTTAATGTAAATGTAGGAATGGATAAATACTGTATGCATCGACCTCCTGACCTCATAATAATTGTACTTTTTGAACGTTTGAACCTTTAACAATTATTTAAATAAAATATAAAATTATTAGTGTTTGTATCAGAACACATTGCTCGAACCCTGACATAGAACATCAAACATATTTAGTACATTCAATGTTGAATTATTGGATTTGGTATGACATTAACAAGAGAATACGTATGTTTGTTTGATTATCGCGTTATCATGGCAACGCGTAATTGTTTGACATTTGATTATCACAATTTTATTGCAATTGCTTGCATTCCTATGAACCTTCTTTAGTTTGAAGAAATATATGAACACTACCATAAAAATCTCAAATGTTTTTTTTGTTGCCTAGAAATATTAATGGTAAACTGAACAATTATAAAAAATATGACTAATGTGATTTTTTATAAAGCCTTGTTGAGAAAAAAACGAGAAGTTTTTGTATTTAGTAATAATTATAGTACTTACAGCATATAAAAACGACTCCTATTATTTTAACATCGAAACCGGTCATAAGTTTTTCTCATGATTTACGTAATGATGAAACAATAGTGAATTGTATTTTATTTTTTTAATTAAAACTGCTGTTGACTGCCTTATATTGGGCTATCTGTTATGAGATGGTCGTATAATATTATAGACTAGTTGCGCCCCGCGGTTTCACCCGTGTAAGTCCGTATCCCGTAGGAATATCGGGATAAAAAGTTGCCTATATGTTATTCCATTTGTCCAGCTGTCTGCGTACCAAATTTCATTGCAATCGGTTCAGTAGTTTTTGCGGGAAAGAGCAATAAACACACACACATCCTTACAAACTTTCGCATTTATAATATCAATAGGATTTGGCATTAAAATGAACTTTTAACAAGATCTTTGAACTCAAACGCCAGATTAAAATCTGGCACAGGCAGATTAAAAGATGAAAATATATTCGTTTTTTAACAGAGTAAGCGAAAACTGCGATTCTTTTTGTAAATGCTACCGTTTAAGGAACGTTTTCTTCATCACTACATAGTATCGCTCCCCGCGTCTGCATATATGCTTATATCTTTCAACCTACGCAACGGATTTTGATGATATTTTTTTTTAATATATAGAGCGATTCAAGAGGATATGTATAATAACATTTTACAATTAAATTGCTAATGCGTGCGAAGCCACGGGCATAAGCTAGTCCATAATATAAAAGCATATTTCCCTATCTAGTCTTAACACGGCGCTACTAATTAAATAACCACTTAGTCACACAAGATGATATATAATTATTAAACGCTAATCGGGTTACCTAAATCTAGGTAAACGGAACAGGTTGATGTTGCGGATTAAACACATTGTTTAATTTGAGGTGAATTTATCTGCTTGACTATCACCGACTATATATACGTAGGTACATATAAACTGTTTCGATGAAACATTTTCGTCTGCTATCTTTTAGGCTGATTAGTTTCACATATATATCATTGAAATCGATACTAGAATGTCATGTACGTATGTGTAATATAGGAAATTTATTTAATATGTATAATTGTTAACTCGTACTATTAAAATTGTTTATGGGCAAGTGTAATCAACTTTATCAATACGATAAATATAAAGCTCAAAAGTTTGTTTGTTTGAACGTGCTAATCTCAGAATCTACTGGACCGATATATTAAAAATGCTTTTATCTTTGGATATTTATGCGATACTTAATGCATTAGGATACACAATACCGCTAGTTTCATTTAAATCTAAGCATGATAAAAGTAATAAAGATTTGAAGGTATAATTCTTTTGAATAAATTACTTTTTATCAATGTTTTATTACCTGCTACCCATAGGTATATGAATATCAAAATATAGTCTCAATAATCCCACAATTCCAGTTTTGCAATAACAACACGTTTCGTTTGAACTTTCTGAAGTTACTTTACTGCTTATTTATTGTTTTGTGGGAATGTGAGGCTGGAAAACAGCTGATTGTTCATTATTCATATTCATAGGAATCAGCTTCATGGGCGACTTATGTATTAACACGCTTCTATAATTATTATATATTTCACCTGTACCTATTGTTATTTTTGTGTGCAACCGATGCTTCCTTCTTTCTTTACAAACCTTCCTTTACACAAGCAGCAAGTGAAATAATTTGGTTCTTTTTTAATTCTGTTAAATATTTAAGCGAGTTCTGTTTTACTTTTTTGTAAACTAAATATGTGTATACAAATATCATATATATCTCTCATATACTTAAATTATAAGAATAATAAGAGTAAGGCACAACAGCATTTGCCGGGTCAGCTAGTTGTTATTATAAAAATTGAATAAAGTAATTTATTTGTATAATTGTTTTCTGTCTATTTTTATTTTATTATATTTCTTTATTTTAATTAAGTATACTTTCTTACTTTTAGTTTTTGATTGAATTCATATCTTTTACTAATGCATATATGTATCTAAAATTATATTTATTTAATTTATATGTACTTATGTATGTTATATAATACGTTTATATGAGTATATTCATGTATTTATATACTTCAAGCCTACCTCCTCTTTATATATTACTTTTTCACAGTTGGTTGATATCTTTGGTGATAAGGCCGCCCGCTGTGCTGGTTTAGTTTTAAGATATTTATTTTAAGGATGCGTTGTGTATGCCAGCACAATAAAGTGTAAATAAATAAATAAGTAAATGAAAATCTAATAGTTATATCGACAGTAAAATGAACGAATTTAAAACTGAGACATTTTGATATTGTTATAATATAATACATATACGTAAGGTTTTTTTACGATGGCGAATAGACACTCGACAAAGCAACAAATATGAGCACTCGTTGATATTGCAATATTGCAATCATGATGCGAAAACCGTATCTCTGTGTTTCATGTTTTATTTTATTTGTAAATTACGTTTCTGAATAAAATGAATAATTGATTGCCGCCTTGATTCATACGGGGACATTAATGCCCGTGTATTGTTTTGTATATTTGTTTCCATAAAAGAATTGGAAATTAATGGTGTAATAACGGATTTTAATCGTGATTTAGTTGATATGGCTTTCCAGTTTCGATTGTTTAAGAGACGCTAGCTATAATAGTGTTTATAATAATGGTTTAATTTATGTTCCAGTATAATCTACTTAAAATTAAAGACAATTAAGTCTGAATGGGTTCATTGTCCGTCTTAAAATCATAAAATTATACGTTAGTTATACAGATTTCAGCTACCTAACTAGACGATTTCCAAATGACAATTGCATAAAATATTGATATTTTATGTTGAGTTTGTCTGCTAACAAATTTACACAGAAAAATTCAACAAATCATCGTTTGCAAGCAATAAAATGTCAGAAAGATGAATTAGCTGACACGAAAATCTGTTCCGCCGAACCCCCTGGGTACCCTCAAGGGATACACGAAATGTAATCAGGCGGAGTAATGAGAAAGTCGATGTTCTTACGTTTTTACAATTTTCCATGTACAATAATTAATCACGTACTTGTCTAAATATCTACAAACATATACATAATATATGTTGAAGAATTGATAATAAATGTCCAAGAAATACATACTTCAATATTAGAAAATCGATGGAGCATCATAGACAGACCGCTTTTCGTGACGTTGACATTTAATTTTAGTCAGTGTTGCCGTTATATTTAATTGAATTTTAGCTGCATTGTATTGTGATCTATGAATCGTTCTCTCTATATTATCACTTTTTTATATTATTAAATGTAAAATATTTTTAATCTCCAAATGATTCAAGTAGTAAATAAAAATACAATTAATGAAATAGTATATTGACAATACCTTAATATAGTGAGAAAAAATGATAAGTATTTTATATGATAAAATAAAAAAAAACATAATTAATGCTTTATCCTGTGATTTGATGTTTCTTTGAAAAAATATAATAAAACCATTCAATTTATTTCATGAGAAACACAATTCTAGACGCAAGGTTTTTATCAACTTTTATTCTGTTATTTCATGTTATATATTATCTATATAATTTTGCCTAAATAAAGAGCGTTGTGTTTTCCCGCGTTTTGAAGTTAAATAGCAAGTCTACTAAATAAAATATCATACAATTATACAAAAATGTTTTATTTCTAAGCATATAAGCGTAAGCGAGAAAGCTTTAAATTTACAAATCATTTTCTCGATGTGGTTACACTTGTTATTAAATGTCTGAAACAAAGATCTGGAACATGTTACCCTGTTAACAAGATTAAAGAAACGCAGACTTAAAATCTTAAGCAAACAAATGTTAAGGGGACCACATTAGTTAAAAGCGTGTTTTTTTTATGTAAAATGCCTTAAAGTGAGTGGTCCAGAATCAAAAATCCTACTTCCTACTAATATTATAAATGCGAAAGTTTCTAAGGATGTGTGTGTGTTTGTTACTCTTTCACGCAAAAACTACTGAAGCAATTGCAATGAAATTTGGTACTGAGAGAGCTGGAAAACTGGAATAACATGAAGGCAACTTTTTATCCCGATATTCCTATGAGATACCGACTTACGCGAGTGAAACCGCGGGGCGTAGGTAGTGCATAATATGTTGCTACGTGTAATAGCATAGTGTTCTGTGTAACTGTTGAAACTGTCACCAAGTGCAGTTAAACTGTTTGCGTTCAATGTATACGACCAATGTATGTTCATTGCCTGGTATTGCTAATTGCGGATGCTTTAATTAATACTGGTATTGGACTTTGTTCTAGAAACATCTAAGGAACATGTCTTTCATATATATATTTTGTTCGCGATTATGCTTAAGGAAGGACTGTGTTTCAAGTGTACACACTTGAATTATCTTTTGACACATTATCGTAAATGTCTTGTTAACTTGGGAGGTGCCTTTAGTTTAATATTTATTGTACTTGCTATGTATAGCATATGCTATATGATTCAGATCTATGAAATGGAAACGTTATATCATAACTATGTTGATATGTTTATGTACGCAATTCTGTTAAACCAAATAACTGTACAATAGATAATTTAGGTACTTGTTGGCACAGTTATAATGCTCTGCAAAGCATCAATATCAAACAGATTTATGAATGCAATTGTTTTATATATTGTGTATATACAATAAAAATAATATGTAACGATTGAATTTTGTATTTTTAAAATAGTACTATAATATTAACAATGCTAGCACTTTTCATAAGTAATATCTATTTAGAAATTAAAAATTAAAAACTTTTTAACGGATTTTAAACGCGATTTATTATTTATATTATTAACCCGACGTTTCGAACACTACAGCGAGCGTGGTCATCGGGAGACTGAATATCTATCTATCTATATTACAAACGTGTCTGTATATTGCGTAAGTAATTTCGAAGCAATTTTGAACACCAAATTAAAACGAGATATTTCTTTAAATTCTATCTATTTTACAATCTACTAGAGCCTGGGACTGTCATTCGGTAGACCGACCATATCAAAACCGCCGCTAGCGGTGCGCTTCACGACTGAAGCAAAGAGCGGGGAAAAGAGATTTTATGGCTTTTTTAATCCATACTCGGCATAAGAACTGGCCTTACGCCTCTGCAAATGGATTGCAGACTTTAAAAGCTTAGAGGTAAATCTTCTGGCTCCCACCTTATTTATAATGTGGGGGCTGGAAGTAATAATACTATTACTTGATTACAATCACACCGATTTCTTGTGGGCTTGTGGTTCATTCCCTGGTGCAAGCTGGTCTATATCGTGCCGATGCATGCTCAACTCCCACAACAAAATGGGATAGATGGATCACCGTGCAGCTGGTACCAGTCTGATATTACATAATGACCACGACCGCTATGTTATAAGCGATGCGATAAAAGAAAAATGTATTAATTTATTACACAAGTGCCCGGCAACGGTATGTCGGTCTGGTACAGTGGTTAACGCGTAAGCATAGTTCGATTCCTGATGGACAATTAAATAAAATGTCTCGGTTCGACAGGACACAGAAGGCTGATCAACTACTTGTCCAAATAGAAAATCGATCAGTGAAACATATGCATATCGTCTGCCCCATACCCCACTAGGGGACACGGGACTTCACATGAGTGATTTATTTATTTAAGCAATACCTACAGGAAATTTAAAAGTAATTTACAATCAGGCCATTAAAAAGTACTTATAATATAATTGTGATAATACGTTTACAATTGATACTTCTGAAAATATTGATTTCATAATAATTTATTATTATAGTCTGTTGTTATACAGATTATAATTAATTGATATGCATGCTACATTATTTACTTTTGAGTTCAGAAGTGTACGTATTTATGCACTTGTGTGCGTTGCCTTAATATGAGAGATCTCTGTGTGCTACGTAATATAAGCCGACAACAAAAAACTAAACCGCAAATTGAGAGAACTAGACCAATTTTTTTAACAGACTTGAAAGGAGAAGGAGGAAAGTAGGAGGTTCTCAATTTTACTGTATTTCTTCTGTTTGTTACCTCATAAGTTTTAACTGGGTGAATCGATAATGATGTTTTTTTTTATTTGAAATGTTAATGTTTCTCGTGACACAAAAATACAGTCAAATTGAGAACACCTTATTTCAAGTCAGTTAAAATATATCATGTTATACTTTATATTACACTTCGTCCACACACACGCCGAATCTTATATCTTTAGACATTTTATTATTCTAAACCTGTAATATAGATTATTATTCGTCCATTATTTGATAATTAGGTACGTGAATTATTATTTGTTAGACATATTTTTATCTTATTGAATTTGCAATGTACCTACTGATACATACGTAAATAAAAAATAAGTAATGATACCGGTCTATGTAATTATATTACCTTACTAATTATGACATATTTAGAAGGGCAAATGCGAATGTTCATGGGCGGCGGTATCGCTTACCATCAGGGGAATTCAGTAGGCCGTTGTAACATAATAAAATATACTTTATCCATACGTAAAATTCCTTAGTCATAAAACGCAGCCTATGTACCTAGTCAGAAATAAATTGAAAGAGTCAATTGCGCAATTAATATGACTTATTGCGTCTGGATTGAAGTGTTATTTACACAATATGTCAGTACCGGTGTTAAGTATTATTATTTGACTCTCGATCTAAACTTTTTCCTGCAAAGTTTCATACCTACTAGGTAATCCTACTAATATTATAAATGCGAAAGTTTGTAAGGATGTGTGTGTGTTTGTTGCTCTTTCACGCAAAAACGACTGAACCGATTGCAATGAAATTTGGTATACAGCTGGACAAGTGGAATAACATATAGGCAACTTTTTATCCCGATATTCCTACGGGATATGTACTTACGCGCGTGAAACCTCGGGGCGCAGTTAGTATATAATAAAGATATCTATAATCGATATTTCCCTTGTCCAAATTAGCTAATAAGCTAACGTAATAATAATGTTTGTAATGTTTTAAGACAAAAACTAAAGGGGCCAATTTTAAAAATTCTTTTACCTAAATAACTGCAATTTCACTGAGGACATCCTTTATATGTACTACGGCCGCAACCGAGGCGAACAGCTAGTAAAATAGATTATTTCTAAGATTCGTTATATTTTGCTCCCAGGTCTATGATGAAAAGTTACGTCAAGTAACTTTTTGCTCATTTATTTTAATACATTAAATTTTTTGTACAAGTAATTCAATTATTGTCCCCAAACAAATACTTCAATGTAACGAATTTTCAGTAAAACGTTATCTTAAGTAAAAGATATCGAAATTGATTAAAGCATGAGTGGTTATCACAGATTAAAAATAAGATTCCAGTAGCTAATCAATATACATTTGACAAGTGCGATCGCATTCTGATAGATAATAATGCAGGTATGTTTCACATTTTGTTTCGTTGACATTTAGCGCCTATTGCTTGAGAAACAGAAACAGTTAAAGCTAAGGCCACACAGCTCTGCCATGAAATTTAACTGTTTATGAGGAGCAAACTTCATGGAAGCACCTAGGAGAATATAAGTTTGTATTCCGCGCTGTCAATTTGACGTAGATTGTATTTCAATAGACATTTCACAAAGGCATTGATAAAATTTCGATATGTCAATTACGACATTTATAAGTAACAAATTTACCGACATCCGGTGATTTTTATCTTAAATGTTTAATTTGTGTGTTCGCTAAGTATCGGATGTTACCATCATTTATGTATCCATTTTTTCTACATAATCAAATTATAACAAAGTTTGCTTAAAACGCTGTTATATTTATCTTTTTTAATATCTACTACGGCTGACGTGGCAACACTTGCAATATTATGTACCTCAATATAGAAGGGCAATTAATTGGTATTATTCGTTTGCTTTTTACTTTTTGTGCTGGTTTGTTTTTATATTTAAAATTTTAAACCTACATGAAGCTGCTGATCGTTCTCTTCGGTATCGATTATTCCCAAGCATAGCTAAGAAGCACCGCAAGGAAAATGACTTTAGAAAAAAATGAGCCTCATCGAATTTGTTTTATACGTTTCATAGTTTCATAGCCACGGTCACTTGTAATATCCCTCTTTTTGCGTCGGGGGTGAAAATGTAATTCGCACGGAAGCTACCCAGGCCAAAGTGTGTGTCTGTACATACACGCACGCACACAGTTCCGTCATATTTTTTAACATTAATGGAATGAGCAACGTATGAAAATCTGTATCTCGTGGGAAATTTCAACAGTTTTATCGTTGTTTGAAAGTTACAATACAATTTTATATTGAGGATTTTATGGCTGGCCAGAAGTTATATATCTTTTGTATCCTTTACTCGAGGGAATCTCAATGTCTACTCGGTATATTGATATTCTATGTATAAAAGACGCAAATGTAAGTAGCATTCGGAAATATAGAAATTGAAACTCATGTCAGTAGTGTCTTTCTACTAGTGCGTTCGTTTCTAGAGACGGACAAATATTGAAAGCAAATTATCAACTCTTTAATCAATAATTATACCATCGTTTCTTTATTCCCTCTGAAATAACTGGAAGGTGAAATATAAAATATCTTACGTATATGGTTATTAATTTTTAGACTATTTATATTATACTTTAGGTTTGTGTCGAGGACCAATTTACAATTAATTATAAGAAAATACAAATGTATTTTTATAAACGTAATTTTACACAATTTCACTTGCTTTAAGATTTAAAAGATTATAGCATAGATAAACGACAGAAATCGTCCCCTTCTATCGATAACAATAAAGGCTCAGGATCACAGCATTGTATAAGTACATAAAATGAGACGCAGTTACCTGTAAATGGTCTGCGGAATCCCCTATCGGGTGATAGCAATGGTTTATTGTATACACTATAGCAGGTATTTTCGATTACCTCAGATCATGTAAGAGGTTAGGTGAGATTAATGATTCGATTGAATTTATAAAACAATTAGTATACTAAATATTATTGATACTATCCTTACTTAAATTATAAATACGAAAGTAACTCTGCCTATCTGTCGGTCTCTTCTTCCCTCCTAAATCACTAAATAGATTTGGTGCAAAGATGGTTTGAGACCGAAGAAAGGTCATAGAATAGTTTTCATACCGGAAATCTCACGGAAACAGGAATGCGGGTTTGCCTTTGACTATGCAGGCGAAGCGGCGGTCGGAAAGATAGTATATTATACTATAGCAGTACCCCTACACTTTATATTGTCACGCCGTCTTTTGCCATAGATATGTCTTTATTCAACTCACGGATACATGGCTTTTCTGTAGACGCTCTTAAAGGACGTCTTGTAATTTTCAAACTTTCTGTACCCTTTTTCATATATTTCAAATTGTGGATTTTAAGAAAAAAATACAACTTGTTTTAATAAGTTTTAACGAGATAGACTTAGCAGGGCATCTCATAGCATCTCATAGCATTAAAGAATTAAATTGCAACATAAATGATTGCTATTAAAATAAAATTGTATGCTTTTACATCGATTCGGAAGTTCATTTTTAGAGACACTTAGATAAATCATGACATCCGATTTATAGAAATAACATATTTTCTAAAAAACATCTTTATACAAGTACTTAAAGTTTATCAGTGTAAATTTAAGCTTGCTTTTTTTGGAATCACAGCCTCATTTACAATAATCATTGTTTTATTTAGTTTATCTCACAACGAACTTGATATGTTTATATAACATTGGATTATGAATATTTATGTCTTTATATATATCGTGTCGTTACATGTATTTGATGACAAATGCATGATTGTGTTTAATAAATACACATATAATCTATTGCGATAGATAGTATCACACAAAAACCGTTTACAAAATATTGTTTTGTTGTTATGTTATCATGTCAAATCATACATTAAGCTGTCATTCAATCACACTAATCTAAAATGCTATAATTTATTAAGATTATGCTATAATTTATTAAGATAATGAGGTATAAACTTTCTAGATACTTGGCTTGCTATTTCATATACTCAGTGTATGATACACGAAGTGTGTATTTCACGTCTATAGTAGTTGAGTGATGTGCGGAAACTATTTATACTTGAAACATGCTTATTTTAACACTTTAAAAAAAAATTGCCATACCGTGGAAATGCCTGTATTTTCGGCCACCCGAGATCCTGCCCCATAGAATTCCACTATAGAGCTACAAAGCCCTTATGTAGAATCGTGCTATTAAAGTAACATTCACAGAATATAAATTCATTCAATCCAGTCTAGCTTGCCATTCACAATTTCCTCTTAAGTCGACTCTATTATCTTTTACGGTATTTGTATTGTGGACGCGCATAGTCTTCTAACATCACTGTCGTGTCTTATTGTCTTCTGGAAGTAAGGAAAGAACGGGAACCTTGGAATTGTAGAAAGGCGTCGTTTTTGTTATAGTTATTACTAGTTTTTACTAGTTTTAATGCTTTTGACAAAATTGTACATCAGTATCCTTACTTATAATAAACTAGTTTTTGACCATGGCCTTGCAAGCGTTAAATTTGGAGTAGTTTAATACATGTTATTATACACGTAAACCTCACTCTATCTATTAAAAAACCCGATCAAATCCATTGCGAAGTTTTAAAAATTTAAACAGACATATGTACAGAGAAATCGACTTTGTTTCATACTATGTAGTGATCCGAAAGCCACGGCAGCAGAAAGATTCTATGTATTTTTGTGTTTGGAGATAGTTTGAAGGCGAGAGTGTTTAAGGATATTGAAATCGAATGTCGAACATATGTAAATATTTAAGCAGATGACCTAGTTACCTTTGAACTGTCTATTTCGATTATTTAGATGTTTTCTTGTAATTCAATTTAAGATTGGGGGAACATATATATTCTAGTCCATCGAGACATGTTATGTTTTTCACACACTGACTGCCATTGCAATAGCTAATAGATTCATTATGATATGTAACAAATACAGCATTTAGTTGAAAATGTTAACGAGTAATTATGATTTTCTAGAAAATTCCACGATTTCATCACGCACGTCAAAACATCGTGCCGATTACGTCAAAAGGGCATTCTTCCATTGTGCGCATAGACTTATGAGGGTGTCAGTCATTTGCTTAGCACGATTGCATTTTGCATGAGAATTCTGAACGATTATACATAAATCACTTCCTCATATACCAGTTTACGCTGCGTAATGTTTACGTTCATTATCTTTAGGTGTTTGTCTATTTGTTCTGCGCTCATCGACAGCGTTCCGCCATTTTCTTAATGAAGTGGAAACCTTAGAACTAATGAGCATCTTTCAATTTTATATAAGTTATAACGAATTTGTGGGATCTTTTACAACGTTGTTAGTCTTCATTTTGTAAATAAGGTAAAATCATGATAATAATACCTTTCTAATTTACGCGATCAATTAAAAACGAGTTAAATGTTTATTTATGATAACAAATATTTTTCGTTTCGTAGAAGAGTCGTCTCTAAGTTTTAGAGAAAGTGAATTATTTGAATGATAGCTGATAGCCGTAGCTTCGCATTTGGGTAGTCAAAAGAAATTCTCATGGGAATGGAATATTTCACCGCGTTAAAATGTAGCCTATATCACTCTCTAGCCGCCTAGCTCTCTGCAAACATACAGTTAGATTGCTGTTGCGATGTGCAATAAAGAAAAACAAACAAACACACTTTTAGTGAGTAATTGTTCCCCGAACGAAACGTTCTTGTTTTTTCGATGAGTAGGGCACCGTAATGCCTGGCGAGGAAAGTACCACTCCAGATTCTCAAATGAGACCAAATGACAACAATTTCCTATCAAACACAAAAACATCACGTGAATCGGTTGAAAACCCACAAAGTTATCGAGTGATAAAGGTAGAAACATTCGAATTGCGAATCTCCATCGTTTTTCGATTTAAAAATGAATACAAAGGCTATAAGAATGAATGTATCACAAATGTTAATTTATTTTATTGAAGGGAAACCTATGACAGACAGTTTTTGTTCTTTTTTAAGATGTTTTCACTTGTTTTTCCATGCGATTTCATTCGGATACCTTTCATCACATTTTCGGTTAATATATGAGTATAAAAGCAATTTCTCGTCAGAAAAAACGAGAAAAATTCGTGTTTTTCTTAACTATAGGCATAGAAATAAATGGTTCGTATCTTCATAATAGATAACGAGTTTTTTATTCCAATACGAAATCATTATTTAAATAAGTTTCTTTTATTCATTCATGTGACGTCACATTTGGTTCTCGTATCATTAAAATCGTACCGAACATATTAAAGATGCAAATTTTTTTGCAATGATATCAAAACTAATCTTCGACTAATTCTTTTGTTTCGTAGTCGTTTTGTTGTTTCGTATTCTATTGTATGTTTGATAGGAATGGATTAATAATAAAAAAGAGACGAGTTTCTGATAGAACTGGAATTTAGCTTTAGAATGTTTAAAGAGACAATTTTTGAGACAAAAACTTTTCGTTTATCCCTACTTATGATCTATCCTAGTACGTAATATTGTAAACGAGAAAATTTGTGAGAATGGATGTACGTTTATTACTCCTTCACGCGAAAACAACTCATTGGAAATTGATAATACTTGTAATAATGCTTGTAGCTTATGTACTAGAATAACACATGAGCTGTACAAATACTTGCTGCTTCGCGGCGGTTCGTCCGCGGGTAAATCCACGCGGTACAGCTAGTTTGTCATTAATCTTACATCAAATAGCAAAGATAATAAATAATACATGATCTTTTTCTGAAATATTTCCGAATCGGTAACAATGTTACATTTCTATCCATATATTTGTTTTGAAGTGAAATATAACTTAAGTTAGAGACTTTTAGGTCAGAATGTTATGGAAAGGTTTACATTCGGTCTGCTCATGGGATTAGCTTCAGTCTCAAAGGCGATTAAAAAGAATTTATCATCGTGTTATCAAGAGATACTCTTATAGCGCGTACGTTAATATTTTAACATATGTTTACTTGCCTAATGTTTCTCAATTTGAAGGGGTAAGCTCATTCGCTTTTCACATTGCACCATAATTATGCGTTGAAAAATAATAAAAACGATATTTTACTATTTAATATTAATTTTCTATCGACTTTAAAGGATGTATAGAGTATTTACATCACTTCATAGTGTAAAGCAAAGTTGCTTCCCACGTCTGTCCCTATGTATCTATGTAGGCTTAGTGCTTTAAAATTACGCACCGAATGGGGTTTCTTTATAGACGTAGTGATTCAAGAGGACTGTTTATATGTATATTAAAATCTATAAATCTACTGTGATTTTAACGCATGCGAAACCGCAGGTAAAAGCTATTGAATAATAAGAATTGACTACTTGAAATATTTTATGGAGAATATTAAATGAAACTTTTCACTACAGATATTTATTATTTAACATAATTCTAAATCATACACACGAAGAAAGAAAAGAATAGAAAAACAATAAAAACACATTAACCCAGATTTATATACGCTTTAAAATTAGTATAAAAAGCACAAACTCATATAATATAATCCTGTTTTTATCGCCGTAACCACTGGTAACTCAAGTTAAATTACAAGTGAAATGGCCTTAGAATGAACCATTTACTGATTCATACGGCTATTAATTCTATTTCTATTTAGAAAAAAGCTACTCACTATAAGTAATCATGTAACCTACATAGGTAAATGAAACTCGGTTGCAGCTATTGTGTTGACTTCAAATATTTAATAATCGATAGTACATATTTTTAAGCCACTTGAATGGAGGTTCAATTTGACTGTATATTTTCTGTGTTCGCTGCATTGAATCTCTTGACTGGGCGACCCGATTTTCACAATGTTCGCAATTATAGTAGTCGGATGTTACACCCACATGTTAGGTAAACTAAATTGGTTCAGTGATGTTGGCATGAAGAAGAGATAGACAGTTATTTTGCATTTATCATATCAGTTGGGATAGAGCAGATTTTCTTAAAATTACATTTTATAATATAGTGTATTAAATTGGTAAATAAATGGTCATTCCAACAGGACAATGAATTCGCATACAGAACTACGTTTCATGAATAATTTTTGTTCGAGTTCAAGTTTGTAGCCAAGTATTGGGTTTCTTTCTGTTTAAATATTTATTGTTGAGTTTTGGAAGGATTTCATGTTTAGCCAGATTTCCAATATTCATTTTTAGGGTCTGGCTAATTTTAACTAAATTACAACTTAATTTGGGTTGCAGTTAAATTTTTAAAGATTCAAACTAAAATGACCTACATTCATTCCCTTGAATTTTATAATCTGTAATATAAATAGGTATACCTACAATTGATTTTGTTGCGTAATTGCCTGGTATTACTCGGCCTTTGAGTTAAGTTTCTTGATATGACAAAAAATACCCTCAGTCTTTTTAAGTGCCAATTTCACTGATAATTTTGGACGGTATCAAATTCAAATAAAACGAGTTTAAACGTTTTAGCGCGATCAACGCTTCCGACTGCATTTCGTCAACGAAACTGAGTTTGCGCAAAACCGTTTTCAGATAAACCTGCGATTTTTGTGTTTAATATAATATTTAAAATCTGTCACTGTATGTTATCACAGTAGTTTATGTGTATAATTTTATTTATATGAAATTTTGAATAATAAATATAATATCGTATATATTTTACAATTACCAACGATGAAATTAATTTTAAGTTTTGTTTATGACTGTATGTTTCCTAGTTTGACAGCAATTTTGTAAATTTTATTAGCTGTGACATGTGAACCGCGTTTAAAGGCATGTGACCACGGCTCTTCAGCAATAAATGAAATAAAGATTATATAGACAGACCTAGTTTAAACAGACAGTTTATGAAACGCATAATCTAATATTATAAAGCTGAAGAGTTTGCTTGTTTGAACGCGCTCTCAGAAACTACTGATCCGTTTTGAAAAATTCTTTCAGTTTTAGATAGCCCATTTATTGAAGAAGGCTTTAGGCTATATATGTACCACGGGCGAAGCCGGGGCGGACCGCTAGTCAACATTGTATGAAGTCACTGTACGCTAATAACACCTGTAACAAAGTCGTTTACGTAAAATTAGGTATGTTTATAGTTTCTAGGTGAGTTGTTTATTATAATTAATGGTAAATAATTGCATGATAACCGAATGGCTAATTTGTTCAAGATTATACTTCCACGCTTCTTATCTAAAAATAAATTCTCCACGATTACAATTGTTATAATTACGTGACAAATACTAAAAACTTGATAGAATATCGTAATGAATGATGTTAGGTGTCGAACGGTTGTTATTATTACGATTTTTTTCTTGGTTATAGGGGTCGAAGTTCTGTGGCAGGATCATGGGTGGCCATTTTGTTAGGTCGTCGCCCAGTAATCCCGCCTCGTGATCTCTCTTTCTATTAATTTTCAAATATTCATAAATTCAATAGATAATACTAGATTCAGTAAGTTTTAATTCTTTCGAATTGAATGTCTGCTATATTAATTGTATATATATATCAGTGTGCACAGAATAATCTTATTTCGGTAGATATATGTGCTAAGATGTCTATCATTGAAAAAAAAACATATATTTTTTTTATGTCAGTCGGCAATGGATCTGGTGGGTCGCATGATGGTAAGCGCTACCACCGCCCATGAACATTTGGAGAGATGTAAGGTAAATTGCAGACATTACGCTTCTACCAATGGATTGCCGACTTTAATTGAGAAGGGATTAGGAAAGGATTGATGGGATTGATGAGAGGAATAAAGGAAAGGACGGGGAAGGGTAAGGAAAAGGATATGGGCCTCCGGATCCCCCACTCACCGTACGAAACACAATAGCATGCTATTTTTCCATGCTGATTGTCTGTGGGGGTGTGGTACTTCCCCGGTGCGAGCTGGCCCAATTCGTGCCGAAGCGAGCTCGACTCCCACAGTTAAATATATAAATATATATTTTTTACCCTACATTATCAAAACAATGTATCTTCCCAATAAAGCTTTCAAGTCGGATAAAATATAGCCTTTCATGTGATGCCTTTTTCAAACTACCTATATAGACCTAGAGCTGATACAAAAACAGTATCTTAATTTGAGAAGACTAATGTTTCAACATACATGATGAAATCGAGTGTAATACTTCCATCAAACCATATCATTAAAGTGACTGGATGTATGAATGTAGGTATCTCTCTCATGCAAAAAATGGCTGGTTATATCTTGATAAAAACACAACGCTGAGGTACCAGATACCTCGCTATTATAAAAATATAAAATGTTGAAGTAAATAGTAGTAGAATGGCACGAAATGAAAAAATCTAGTGTCATAAATTTTTAGACTATCTAATTGTACTTACTACAGGCGATTAAAAAAAAAGATTATAAAATTTCTCATACTCTTAGTGCTCTTAGTTCTTACTTCTTAAGAATCGAACTTTTTTCACTAATTGAACAAACTGTGTTGGTTTTTAATCTGACATTACCTCTTAATCTTTGTCTACTACGAGGCTAGATAAACACGCCTTAATAATCCCCCTTACAAACTACACTAAATGATCATTTTGATAAATGAACATGAATTCATTTAAAAAAGTACTTATAACATGCCCTGCTATTATTTTCTTGTCTTTAATTTTACGCGAGTGTATACATTTAGAAATTAAAAATTTTATAACTGATTTTAAACGCGATTTATTCAATATATTATTAACCCAACATTTCGAACACTTTATGTCTCCCCGTGATCACGCTCTCTGTAAAGTATTCGAAACGTCGGGTTAATAATATAATGAATAAATCGCGTTTAATATCCCTTAAAAAGTTTTTAATTTTTAAATGCCCTGCTTTTTACAAACCTTATCATATATATTGTGCTTAAAGTTTATGTATGGTCTCTATATGAATTTGAGTTTAAAATTAAAATGATCAATTGTACTAAATTAAGATTATAATAAATCAATTGTTAAATCATGATCGAACCAATGTACCTTATATACCGATTGAATACGATTTAAAATTCCGACATATACTAAGTATTATGAACATAGATTCTTTCACTTGATTATGAGAAAGAGAACGCGAAGCGATAGTGAATTTACACAGTCCTTCAAAGGTTACTCCTGTTTAATAAGACTAATTACTTTTCATCGTTGGCTCTTGTACAAATATATCCGTTCTAGGCTCTTTTTATTGTTGGAGCTTTATTGAAATTCATGCCTTTGTCCACATTTCAGGTCGGGACTAAAGGGAATAAAGTCCTATTCATACAAGTCAATTTTAAAATGCAACTATTGCGATTATAAACTTTCCTATACGGTTTTCAAAATACGAGTATATTATATTTTTTTGAACAGGTGAGTCTTATTTGTTCTTGTAATTTATTCGTTCTCACGAATAATTACGTGCGAAATACATTAAACAATGAAATATATACTTGCATACATGTATGTTTTTTAATTTATTTAATTTGGGGGCCAAACTATAAAAATCTTGTAAGAAATACACAAAATCTCTTCAAAAATTTATTTATTATATTATATAGTTATTGTATGATGGTTAAATCAAGTAAACGCTTTATATTATGTGAGATTTTGAAGATAGTATTGAGGATAAATTAATAAAAATACATTGGCAGAATTTTAACATCTCAATATTTGGAAGCATTTCATAATAAGCAGTTATAACTCAAAGCTCTCTGCATTTCAGTGAACATTAAAACAAAAGATTTTCGATTGAATTATTAATTCAGTTGTCGCCCTGGTTTCGCTTGGGTTGAACAATGTTTGTTTGAATTAAACTTATATTATATGGTTAATGCTTATTTATTATGTATAGCATACAAGCTGTAGCTAGTAGTATATGCTATACATCTTCGCGGCTCCGCACGAGTTTATCCGGAATAAAAATAAAATAAAATATAGCATATGACACTCTCAGATAGCTTAGTTTTTTATTGGTACAAGAGTTTTTTAAACGGTTCAGTAGATCCACTGATTACCCTCTACCATTGTAAAGGGTAGTTGTATCATTACACAAAGTCACAAACTTTTTATAAAATATTGCTATACTTAAAAATCTTATTTAATATTCGTACACTTCACTTCTTTACTTCTATCACAAGCTACGTAAGACACAACACCAAACCAAATCGACATCACATAGCAAAACGTGTTTTCCACCTGGAAACGAATAATTCACAGTCGGAACAATTTAAACGACATGAAAATCTAGTTGACCTACAAACCAGAGTCCCATTTCCCTCCGTTTCCCCTTTGAAAATCGTATCATAGAACTCCGTCCTGCTTTCCACCGTAAAAAATGGATGCACGTCCGTTTTTCTTGATAATATTATTATATTTAAAAAGTACTAGAATTTAGCTTTATTTAATCTCAAAGGTATGATAGCGGTCCGGCCCGGTTTCACCTGTGGTACATATATAGCATTTAGGAATCACATAGATATATACTCAACGATGAAAGAATTTTTGAATTTTTCTAGTAGTTACTAAAATTAGCGCGCTTAGTCAAACAAATTCTTTAGGTTTGTAGCATTCTGAGGAAAGAAAGGTGTAAAACTGTTATAGCATTGCACACACAATATTACAATATCGAAACACAAGCATATAATATTATAATCTTTTCCAATGCTCTATAAAGTCAATAATTGAATTATATAAATCGTTCGTAAAATACTTTGCTGTCCATTTTTTTCTGTATAGGAAAGCTATAAGCCTAAATGAATGCATTATAATTTTATTGTTCGATTTTCAACTATGCTAATTTATTTTCAATATTTAACAAATTATAGACGTTATCAAGTTGTTCATTATCAAACGTAAAAAGTCCCAAAGAGAACAATTGCGTTGTATTTGCTTATCGTCTTTTCAAGACATAGGCACACTATTAAACATCCGCTCTTATCAAAAGCACAGTTTCTTCATTCCTCTTAAAACACGACAGCTGACGGTGATAACGTTTCCTTTGAAGATAATTTGAAGTAGCAGTCAGATGATATCTCGCGTTATCGTACAAGTATTAAGTCAATGTCAAGATTAAGGTTTGTGGGTAAAATCCCTACAAATATTATAAATGCGAAAGTAATTCTGCCTTTCTTTTATTTGTTCCTAGCGGGCAACTGAGCTGGTGGTTCGCCTGATGGTAAGCGTAACTGCTCATTAACATTTGCAGAGGTAGGCCCGTGTTGTGTTGCTCGCTTTTAAGGGGTAAAGGGTGGCGAAAGGATAGTTTCCTCTTCATACTAAAACAACTGAACATGCATGAAATTTGGTAAAAAGATAGTTTGAGACATGAGAAAGAACATAAGATAGTTTTTATCCCGGAAGCCCTATGGAAAGGGAAATTACGTGGGTAAAGCACCGAAACCGTCTATCTTTTCCCACATTCTTATAGACTAACAAACATACATATACCTATAACAACATTTGGTAGAAAGGTACTACGGATGTTGCATTTTAAATTATTCAATAGATATTTAATTTTGTGTTCTTCATAAAATTAGCCAATTATAACAGAGAGAAAAATCGTTTTTATAATACATTCATATTAAGTTAAAATTTATATAAAGCACTCACACCTTCTGGCCTAGACAAATGGCAAATGCTTCTCATGTATTCAATTTTAGCAATCAATTACGAGTTGACAATTCGAATTACAATGTTATTTGAATTAATTCGTCAAAACTGTCTACGGTTTCGATTAAATTAATGTAATTCTCTGATGTTTGGATATAAGAAATGATGCATGAATGCATTGGCTAGTAATTTCTATATCTATATGTCACATCAACTTGCGCGTATATATAAAATATACAATGCATACATTGAAAATTCTATACTACGACCGTTTTGCGATTTGTCTATGCTTGCTTCATTTGCAGTTATTTCAAAATAACACTTAAACCTTTAGGTTATACCGTCATATATCTTTATATACATTACGGAGCTTACCACCAGACACAAAAGCGAATATTTTGTATTCATTACCTATGCTCTTTTCTTTATTCTCTTTGATGAATTAACTAAGCGGAGTAAACATCCAGTAATGTATACATATACTTGGCGAAAGCCTTGAAGTAAACATCCTCACTATTTATTGCAAAATGGGCGATGTTATATTTTCAACACGGTATTTTCCGCACTTGTATTGTGAGAAATTGAATAATAGATGTTGGTTTTAAATATATTTGGAAGATAACGAATGTGAATGATAGTTAGTAAAACGCTTTAGGATATGGATTATGAAGATTGCAATTGTGTTTTTATTTATTTATGTAGACCTTGTGAAATCCAGTTTTGTTTTTATTGATAAAATTATACGGTATATATACTTGTATGTTACTCATTGTCTAGTAACACTCAAACTATAACGAATTCGGTAGCAAACCTTGAAAAACTGAACAAAATCAAATGACATAGCACATTTAAATTTACGTCATGCCGATTCTACACTTTATGCGAACAGGATACATCATATTTTCCTTTGAAATATAGTACAGAAAATGCAATCGTGCATTTCTTTTATAAGGTATCGGTCATGACTGAATTCGAGTCGAATCTTTTCCGTCGTATTCCAAACATACATAGAATGAATACTAGCAAATATTCGATTCCCCCAACACCTGTTTAACCTGGCAAACACTTAGATACTCGTGCTAGTAATCCCAAGTCGCCCTAACACGATGTGAGATGAAAAATTCCACACCAACGTCAGAAATATTCCGATCGTTGGGAAGTTATTTGAAATGTGATCACTGGTACTCGTAATGTATTGAATTTGTAATGACGTCATATTTTGTCTGCTGAAATAAAGTTTGCAGTTATACGGACTCTATTTACATCTTTTCATCTAATCTGCCGATGGTTTTATATGGATTTATGTACGTCAAGAAACTTTGAAGAAAATATTCGAGTCGTTGGTATAAATAATATAATGGTCTAGCCACTTGACCGGCTCCGTTCTGCGTGAAACAGGATAGCAACAAAAAATAACCCGTGTCACTTCGACAAATGTAGGTTTCTACTGCGGAAAGATTTTATATTTTAATTGTGGTGGAGAAATTCTGATGTCATCGTTTACATACAAGTCAATCGTTATCCAATTCGTTCAGTATTGCTTCACTTTTAAGGAATACTCTCTTTAATTTGTATAGATAGGTAAATAAATGAAAGTATAAAATTATTGTTCTAATTGTTAATCAACAACGTTATTGGATCCACCCAAACATGTACAAAAATTTCATTCTTATCGATCCAGCAGCTTAGATGGAGTTCAGTGACAAACGCACGCACAGAAGAAATATTTAAAGATTTCAAATTCGCTGTATTATGAGAACACTAAAGTACAGGCAAATATACTTTGTATATTAATATTTGGGCGGAATAATAAAATTCTATCACTTAGTATAAATTAATATTACATCAGACATAAGTCCCCTACGCTCGTGATTCCAATCAATAGCTAGCCTCATAAAATGCCATTTTTATTACTGCGTCGTAAAGTGTGGCTATTACATGTAAAGCCGTGTTCACGTAGTGTTCAGGTACCTGTGAGCTTCTGCACTCTGCTTTACAATTTGTGAAATCTTTATTCTAAAATTCTCGTATAAAACGATTAGAATCAATCGTCTCTAGTATTTTATTTAAACTCATTATTACAACGATTTGCTGACACTATGCCATAAAAATATTTGATGTGCTGCTGGTGTCTTGTCTTCCTCGTTTTTTTTTTCTTTAATTCTATATTTTTAAGATTCATACATAAATATAATAGTAATTTGATAATGGGGCGGGATTCAAACCTTCATCTTTCACCATAGCACTTGGTTGGAATTTTTTATATTAAAATTATCTTTAAAAAAAATCATTGCGTCATAATATGTTATATTTAAAATATGTTGTAGGTCTTAATATACGTTAATTATGAGACTACTGAGATATTATTGAAATGAAATGAGATACAAAATCAAACTTACAAATTACTCATAGACTCCAATATTACATTGGCCATGCCATATTGGTATATAGTTTCATAACTTAACTAGAAAATCACAAAGAAATACACTGTCTGCAAGAGGAAGGAAGCGTTTCAGAGTCACAACCTCTTGATGTCACTAACGAATACAAACTAAAACTTTTGATTTACACACAAATATAAAGTTTAACTATTCAATTGTTATGCAAATTCCTTCAGAATATTCCGCGTTTATATCATAAGCAATGTCCGTGAAAGCAGTTTGATTTATTTTGCTTTTCTCTTTTACAGAAATTTGGGATTTCTCAACGGTTATTGGTGAGTACCTATTGCTTTTATCGAAATAATCACTTTTATAGTATCTATACATACGTTATTTTAAGAAAACATAAAAAATTAGTATAGTGAATAAGTAACAGCATTATAATACCTGGTATTGTTAAGCTTCTAGTCTTTGTTTTTTACTGTCTAATTCTTCTTTGATTTAAAATTTCACCAGTTCAATTCAAACAAGTTTAATTTTAGACTAACTCTAAAATTAAACTTGTTTTTACTATTGATTAAAGTAACTGTTACCTACCCTTACAGTTTTCTACTCAACCCAAAGAAAATCATATTTTTTCTAATACATAGTTTCAGTACAGAACAAATTTTCTGTAATGTTATAGTAACTGCCCCGGCGAGCGTGATCTTTCGAACCCTAATATTTTCATACAAATACACAAAAAATGCCTCGAAATAAGGATTAAGATTCTAGTTTCGTTTTTATACTCCATGTAAAATATAAGTTTTGTGGCACACAAGTGCTGTTAATGGTTGGTATTGAAATACATAGCGGGCACGTGTTTGTATGAAAACATCGAGTTTATATCACCATTTTTGTTTGTTTATTGATCTACTGAATACGGATAACCATTTACTTGTAAGGTGTGGTCTCGTAATGGGTGATAGTATTTATGGAAGAGCGTATAATCTATTATTGTGTTGGTATTGCTTTTGTATTTGTTTAGTATTTAACAAATTGATGAGATTTATCAAATGTGCCACATATTTATAAATCAATTCAATTAGTACATACGTGTTGTAAATCATTGATTTTATTCCATTTGTTTTTATTTATTTATTTATTCCTACTTTATTGTTGAATAATATTTTCATATTGAGTACTAAGCTAGGTCAGATTAGCACTAATGAGTGGACTTATTAGAGAACTGAATGTATGGAGAGATTAAATTAATCAACTTTAATATTTGTGATGCCAAAAAAACTGTTTTATGTATTAATATATCTATATATGTAAGAATATTATCCAAGATTAGAAGACGCAAGCGATCACACAACGCGCAACTATTATTTCTTAGCCTAAAATAAAAATCTATTAAACCAACAAATCCAATAAAATTCCCCTTTAGATAATAGCGAGCTATTACAATTCTTATAAGAAAAATAATGAATGTTTTGTTACACATTCTGCCTTCCGGCGTTCTTGATATATGGCACCCAAAAATAATAACCATTAATTCTGTAAAGCACTACTACATTTCTCGTCTAAATATCTTATAATTTTTAGTTTCTGCGTATTATTGCGTCGTCATGGGATAAAAACAGTGTAATAAATAAGTATAAGAAGACCTTTCGACACTGAAATCGTATGTTTTTTTTTTAAATATATTTATTTTATATTGATAAATATTTCCCAAACAGTTAACCAGCTTATCGGCAATTCGCTCTTATAAATTACTAGCTTAATTAAAATTAATTCATGTAGGCTGAATCAAATTTCGGAAAAAATAGTCAATGTTAGGTTTTATTATATGTTTAATGGGACTAATTTTATCCTGATCCGAAATATAATGGTGTCATACTTAAACATTTGTGTATCTTAACTTTTGAAATCAAATGTCTCGCCTTTCAACAACGTGACAGTCACCTACAATAGTATAACACAAAATAAAATATAACATGCCGCTCGGGAATAATGTAGCTCTTTGTTGAAACAAATTTTTAAAATCGGTCGCATAGTTTCGGATACTGATTCCTACCTTAACAAAAAACCTTTCTTTAGAGTTACTATTGCTCCCGCTGCAAACTTTAGCAAACCGCTCTGGGGTTCACTAACACTCTGTACCTGGCAATAACGGATTTGCCCGAACTTGCTTACTTGATAAACCCTAAAACTAGACAGAAGTAAATTACGTTGGTGTAACCTTTCGTGTCGATTGGATCTTGTTTAATCACAATTTCATTCATTACATTAAGTATTTCATTTCTTACATAATATTATATGGTATGCTATTATATAATAAATATAGGAATACAATATCATTCTCATGGTCAATGAAATTAAACAATCGGCATTTAATAATTTCGGATTGGTTCAAATGCATGTTATGATGGCATAATTCCCCGTGATAAAATTAAATCTCCTCTCTCCGAAAAGAAAAATCCTATCATACACCACTCCGTTGCGACGTAAAACAATGATAAACAAACAAACAAGCAACACACTTTCGTATTCACAATGTTAGTATGGATAGAAACATGTTTTATGATTCAGGCTATAAAACAGATACAAATAGATAAATCTGCGATAATATTTCGCCGATACCAAAATTGCACCATATAGATGGTTAGTTGTCAGTGACGATTTATTTAAATGTAAACAACATAAAACCAATGATAAACAACGAGTGCCATTATTGTATGCGTAGAGCTTTATGGCCACAAAAACCTGCATATGCTATAAACCACAAGCTATAAAATACATGTTTGATGGTTAAATTTTGGATTATAACATTTTCATTTATAAATATAAAGTTTAAGGGTTCTCTAACTGGATTATTTAAGATCAAACCGCAAACGCACTCACTTTGTGGGAGTCTAGCACGCTTCGGTACGAACTGGGCCAGCTCGCACCGGGGAAGTACCACACCCCCACAGAAGACCGGCGTAAATTAAACAGTATGCTACTGTGTTTTTTGCGGTGAGTTGGGGAGGAGATCGCCCGTTTCTTCTTCCTCACACTTCCCAGTCTATTCCTTTATTTCCGTTGTTTTCTTATTCTTAATCGCTTAAAAGCTAGCAACACATTTGCAGCGGCCCTACAAAAGTTCGTGGGTGGTGGTGATTGCTTACCATCAGGCGAACCACCGGCTCAGTTGCCCGTTTTAAATGAAAGATCACAATTTAAATTTGTTGTTAAGGTGTATATAATGTGTGTGTCGAAACTAGAGATATAATTATAGCTCCCCTGTGTTAAGAAGGCTGCGGAAGTGTATTAAAAAAAGAGGTTCAAAGGCAAAAGACACCAATCTCTATTTTATAAGTAAGACATTCATACAAATTTCGTCGTTTGGAATGGCAGACTATAAAATGAAACATTCATATAAATATACTTTAATGAAACAAGGAATGCATGTTTTTATAGTCTGCGATATAATTTTTGCAACATCGATAACTTGTGTTATGTCTATGGGTGACGTATTTTCCTTACAACCAGGCAATACGACAGTTCCTTTGTCTCCTTATTGCTATAAACTTATTAATAAGTTATTATTTAACGATAAAAAACCAGTTAATCTGTCAATGCTGTATTGCAGATAGGTAATATTGGAATAAAGAAACTCATACACGTGTACTCTGAAAGCATTAACCTCCTTTCAGGCAGTCGTGCAAATGAACCAATCCTCGCTCGCAACGGTACATGTAAAATTAATTGAATTTCAGCCCTTTACGCCCAATAACGTACTTTTATTCGATTTGGTCGATATGAGAGCACTCATTTCATGATCGAATAGTTTTGTTATTGGATTGTGAAAAGTCACCGTTTTTCTAACGATTTTTCGGGTATATTTTATTGCATAATAATGATCAGTGTGTCGAGTATATGGTTATGAATATGTCTATTAGAGTACAAAATTATTCCGAATGGTTTAGTAAAAATTATTTATACATTTGAAAGGACACCGTATAAAGAACAAGTTTCTGAGATTTCAATAATAAATTAGGGTAAAACTAATATTGTAAACTAATATAAATTAAGTAAACTAATACTGTTTTTGTTATTATATTACTTTTGTGAAAAAGAAATGAATATGAATTATAAAAACGGGTTCATCAATGATTCTATGTTGTTATCATCTTAACATTACCTAAATGTTAAGGGTAACATTATATTTGAAAATGTATGAATACTGTAGTCTATTATATTACGGATGCTTCTAATTATCCTCAATTCACAGTTAAATACACATTTGCTAAATGCAAACAAACAATCTTCATCGTTGTATTTTCACCTCTGATATTGAGCAATTTAACAGCACGGCGTAATATTTCGATAGCTCATAGCACTGAGGTTGGCAGGCGTTGGCTTTGGCGTCAGAGCAAACGCCTGCTTGATAGGTGTAAACGGTGGATTAAACTCTGCAAAGAACTGGTTAATACTGGTTATTTTAAACGTGTTCACGTACATGTGTTTGTGTCGTTTTAATTCGGTTTACATGTTGATTAAATGAATGAAATGCTTAATACGTGATCTATAACCGGCAGATCGTAATACTTATGGTTTTTTTTGTTTGTTTGATAATAAAACAGCGGAAATAAAATTCCATGTATAGATTAATCTATGCCTAACCATAAGGTATCGTAATTATAAGTTTTATAATTACGATATCTTATGGTTAGATTCTTTTAACAATACTTCCAAAACACAACAAAACACAAAAACACAACTTCCTTCAATTTAAATGGGACTACATTGCAGGCACCAGCTTTCAATTTATAATAGAATTATAGAAATTGGTTTATCCAATAAAAAGTTATGAGGTACAAACACAAAAAATACAATCAAATAGATAACCTCCTGTTTTGAAGTTAGTTGAAATATTGCCGAAACTCTGGACCTAAAAGTAAAAGATGGAACGTAATTGCTTTTCAAGCTTAATATATTGAAGATTATGTTAATAATGAAACTTTGTAATAAGTTTGCGAATAAAACATAACGGGGCGTTAGCATCTTGAATAATAGCGTAATGAATTATTATTCGTATTATTTATGATACATTTAGATAATAACATTAATGAGGCATTAGCTCGATTTAACAATTTAATGCTAAAATAATGTTTGATGTATCTCAATAAATATATGTTATTTTTAATTTTTAGTTTTATAGCATTGAAATTTCTAATTTATATGTTATTTATTTATTTATTTACACTTTATTATGCTGGCATATACGCATATATATAACGCATCCTTAAAATAAATATCTTAAAACTAAACCAGCACAGCGGGCGGCTCTTCCAGGCAACCAACTGTGAAAAAGTGATATATAAAGGAGGAGGTAGGTGTGAAGTATATAAATGCATGAATATACTCATATGAATATGTTGTTATTTTCTTTCAACTTGATTTTTAACGAACACTGGCGACGCGACATTTCAACTAAAAGTAAGAGCAAAGCACAAAGAAATGTTAGAAATAAATGTCGAGTTATCGCGAGCATCACGCCGAACAGAGCATCGAGCATTTGCTAGAATGTTCATCATCATCAGTCCATACATGTTCCTACTGCTGGGACACAGGCGGCCATAATCACCAGGCTGGCCGAGTGCGGGTTGGCAGATGTCGCATGTCATCGAACTTTTGATTCTTGGTCATGCCGGTTCCCTCACGATGTTTTCCTTCGCCGTTTTAAGCAGTGGTGATGTTATCCACATGTGCAGATAAATTGAAATATCAATTTATTTCCTGCACGCTCGCCCGTTCTCGAACCCCGACTTATCGATTTTGAAGTCCGAGGTTCTCACCACTGAGCCACCACTGCTAGAATGTTAATTTATATGGAAATGATTTGTGATGTTGATGGTGTAACGCGAAAGTATGTATTTTGTTATATACAAAGGTTTTTGTTTACCGCGCTGAAACATCTCATTCCCCTAGGAATTAGTAAGGTATATATAAGCTAACATTACATATATAAGGAGATGCTAGCTCTAGGTACTGTATTCTAGCTTCCGATATTCGTCCCCTCGGACTAAATTGAGGAAATTGAGGATACCAAGCGTATTTGCGTTCAACTATATCTTGGATGAATATGTGGTGGTCCAGTGGTTAAGACCTCGAAGTTCAATCAAAAAGTCCAGGGTCCATATATCGGCAATCGTCAATATATCGGCACACTCTTTTAACATTAAAAAGAAAGTTTGTCAAAATGTTTGGATGTATGTTTTGTTTACAATATCACGCAACAACCTCGGAATGGATTTTGATGATACTTAGATGACGCTTATGAAAGCGACATCACTGCTAACGATATATTGTGTATCATCAAATCATCATCAAATTTCTATAGTTTCTTTACTTTGTTCTGTTCTCAATTTAGTCCGCGGCAGCGAGCGGCATAGCTAGTTAGATGATATATAACTCCGAACCAAGTATATATATCGCATTTACGAATTAAAAATGTATCAAATTTGCTTTAAAATATATCTACTAGTTGTAAAATTAAATTAAAAACATGTTCACCACTGTATTTAAATTAAATTTCCCCTGCGGCAGTGGTAATGACCGCTTTTGTATACTTAATTGTAATTTTAGAATATTTAAAAGCTCACACCTCTTCATTACATTAAATATTATAAGAAGTATAATCACTACATAGTATAAAACAAAGTCGCTCTCACTGTCCCTATGTATGCTTAAATCTTTAAAACTACGCCACGTATTTTGATGCGGTTTTTAATAGATGGTGATTCAAGAAGGTTTATACGTATAATAACGTCTTTTAAACTACTCCCAATTTAACGCGTGCGGAGCTGCGGGCAAAAGTTACTATCATATATTCAAAAGACTTACCCAAATTTTACTAAGTAGTATTATTGAGTACATTTGTTCTCTAAAACAAATGAATCGTACAATCAAATACAAAATGAAATAAATAGTTTCCTAACGAATTTCTCTTTATATTAACAAGTCGCATAGATTTACATAACAACGTTAACTGTTAGATTATACTAAATACTGTGTGCAAAGTTTTTCCCTCGCATGCTAAGCCCCAGATGTCTTACCCTCGTTGCTAAGTCGGCGCCGTAGTTTATTCAACAAGTGGGCATTTCTTACCCCATTGAATATTCAGCTGGGGATGTGAACTTAGAGAAATTCAAACTTAAACCCTCTGCACATATATTGTTTAATGTTTCTTGAATAACTGATAATGTGACCGGATGGCCCCAGCTAGACCAGTTGTAAATAAGTAAATGGTACAGCCTGTAAACGCGCGAATGAATCATTTAATAATAAAACTAGCATTCCGCCTGCGACTTTGCCCGCGTTATTGGAGGGAAATATATACAGTTCTGGTTTTATACGTATAGCTCCCCTTGCTGTGCGATTTCTTTGATGAAAATCCTTTATCGACTCTCAAGCTATATCTGTAAACAATTTTTGCAAACAGTTCAGTGCTTTTGGCGTGAAGAAGAGATAGACAGATAGCGTAACTTTCGCATTTATAATCATAGCAGGAACACTATATGTACAGCGAAACGTTTTCTTCGCAATCGATGAATTTAATTTGTTTACAGGCGAACAGTATATTGAATCAGAGAGTTATTTTTTAATGGAATATTTTGTAATTACAAATATATAGTTGCAGCTATTCAAGTCTTCGTGGAAATCTGAGTAAGTTTACCGTTATGCAATATTGGAGATTTATTCACACATTAATCTGTGGAATAGATTTTAATCGAATTTCACATGAAAAATGTCATTTGTATGAAGTTCAATGAAAATATAAATGCGGTGAAACAAAACTGTGCATAAAATTGTTTTTGTTAAAACGCATCGGTGTTCGTGTTCTGTAACACTTAAACATGTAAACCAGCTACTAATATCTTTGTTATAATTAACGAAACCAATTATAATTTTAACGTGAACAGCCTGCGTAATTTCATTAACACGTTGCATAGTAATTATGTACATTGTACAGGGCATAAAGGAAACTGGTATCAGAACAACATGCCAGTGAAGACTTATAGGTAATATAACAACTGATGTATACAACTAGCTTTCCGCCTTCGGCTTCGCTCGAGTGGTCAAGGGAATAAGCAGGCCCGGCGTTATCCCGTATAGTTCCTTGGTCAATACCTTATCTCCCCATACAGTTGAGATGTTTACCGCGCTAAATAATATCCCATGTCACTCTCTAGCCTCTTACTATCTCTAGGCACAAAATGCATACCATATAAGCGCTCCGTTGTGACGCGAAAGACAGACAAACCAATAAACACGCATATTTCGTATACGAAATATAGAGTACAAAATTGTATATAATGTTTACGTGAATGAATTCCATCTGTAGTTAGAATGAAAATGTTATCCGGAAGAATATAATGATCATGACCTTAACAGTGTATTACTGCATAATAGCTACTGTGTTAACCTATGTACCATCATATATTCGGCCTTCTATACATATCCGACAAAACGTAGGTACCGGCTATCGAGAATTTACGATAATCATGTTTTTATACCGCCATAAATATTGTTTATCGATTGGATATTAGTATGGAGTACGTCACTAATTTTGGCTCAGCTTATTTTATTAGACTTTTATAGCTCGCAGAAGCATGCATTTCTCGGGTTGATTTGTGGTAAACTGTGTAGCTGTGTGTTGCGATGTGAGGGATGTGGTCTGTTTCCTTTTCTTCGCCATATATTATCCCTTTAAAGCGGAAAATGCAGAGGCAGGGCCTCTTCAAATGTTCTCGCGTGGTCGTGTACGCTTACCATCTGGAGACCCATCAGCTTGGCTAGGTCTAACGAAAAGATTTATTTTGCTAGTATCTGTTGTTCTATATAATTGAGTTGTAATATGTAGTTTATGAATGGAGACACTTTAGTATCATATCAGGAATTAAAAAAAAAATCGAATACAACGCAATAAAACAGTAATTTTTAGCGGTACGCCTTAGCTTCACCCGTTATATATAGCCTTAAATACTCGATATGTACGTACGTACGTTCATGACATATCCAACGGTGAAAGTGTTTTTGAAATCAATACAGTAGTTCCTGAGATAAGCACGTTTAAACAAACACACTCTTCAGCTTCATATTAAAAGTAATCATTATCTTATTTTATGAAAATCTTCAACGGTAAAAACTATTAATATAGACATATTAATTATCTATATACAGATAGGAGTTCACGGAAATTGAATCCATCATTTGTTCCCAATGTCAACGATTGTCCTCAATGTATAGATACGCAGAATTTCGTCGAATTACGTTATTCAATCTCCCCAGCTTTATTAATTAAAGAGCGACGTCAATTCATTTAAATTGAATAGTTGTAAACAAAAATAGAACTTTTCTTTTTAATACATTTCGTACTGGATCTAGTAAGTGTATAAATAGAGTCAGTCGAGTGAAGTATAAATCTCGTTTACCCAAACATTTCATCATATTAAGGGCATTTTGTATCTGTAATTTCGAAAAGCCATTCATTTGAAAACGGTTTGGTTTCAATCCATTTAAAGCACTACGGGGATAGCTTAGTCGTCGGTCATGACGCACCGTAATGTCCCCAACTGAAAGGGGATATTGCAGAAATTTATAAAGCTTGGCATTTATATGTTACGAAATGTTATCTGAAGAGCGTTTGATATAAAAAATATAATAAGCTACAAATACAAGCGTCTTGTACTTAACTGTTATATGTTCTATAATTTATAATTTCCCTATCTTAAAATGCCTTTTATTGGATCGAATTTTGTTCCGTATTTATTTTACTTATTAAAAAATTAATGATTTCATACAGCTCTTTCAAATTTGAGAATATATATATCTAATATATAAAATTCTCGTGTCACAGTTTTCGTTGCCAAACTCCTCCGAAACGGCTTGACCGATTCCTCTGAAATTTGGTAAGCATATTGGGTAGGTCTGAGAATCGGCCAACATCTATTTTTTATCCCGATATTCCTACGGGATACGGACTTACGCGGGTGAAACCGCGGGGCGCAGCTTATATATATATATATATATATATATATTTTTTTTTTTTGAATTTGAAAATTTGCTGCAGTCATTTATACCTTTAAGAAGTCATTGAACACAATTATCAATCCTCTAAATCCCCACAAATAAAAATAGTTTTATTATGTCAATGCGCGTCGAAGATAACATCATCACATATTTAAACACGTGGTTACCTAGTGTGACGTCACCTAATGTCTTCGGTAAACAGATTGTAACGGACTTATGAATTAAGATATTGCGCAAACAGTGCCGTACTAGAATTGACGTTAATAACCAAAAACTAACTAATTCATACCAATTGCGTGATACTGCAATACGTATCAAATAATTTAAAGTAGTGATATAGAGATAGAAGAAGTTATGTAGTAACGTAGATCCAGATAGTATAACGTAGATGTAGATATTTCCACAAAGGTAAAATACGTCGCTTGAATAGCTGCGTCCCGGAGCCAATTTCAGCAATTTGTCATATACTTCGCTGTTACGATATGGTCTCGTAACAGAGTGAGATTAATAATAAACTGCGATTTTTTTTCTATACACTCTACGTTCCTATACATAAATAAAATAGCCTATTTACTTCAACTATGCACTGATGTTTAATGAGATAATCTAATGTATACACGATGATCAAATAATGTTCAGTCATATTCAAGCCATATAATTAAACAGTATAATCAAACTCCGACAAAGAAAATAGACACGATATAGCGCAGTATCGTGTCAATTATGTTGGTTCCACCTCATTGACCCGTAAACACGAAACGCACAAAAGAAAGGATCTAGAAAGTTCGACGAATAAAAAATTATGAACATCTTTTACTCGAGGCTTTTATGTAATGACGGCTTAGGTTTTTATTCCGAATAAAGATCGGTTCTGATTGAAAATACTCTGAATTGATATAAAATTCGTGTTCATTATTTAAAATTTGGGTGGAATAATATCGAGAAGAAAATTGAGAGATAGATTTGAACGTTTAATTGAAGATAAAAATTTATTGAAATATCTGTTATGTAAATATTCTTAAATATATATTAAGAAAACAAATCCGTTTTGTTGTGAAAGGCAAAACACCAGGCTTTTATTGAAAATATTGTAAATGACATAATTTTATTATTATGCGCTCAAAATCACATATCTTAAAGACTCTATTCTTCTAGTCTTAGTGTATAGTTTTTGTACATTGGATGTGTTGTATTACAATTTAACAAATTAACGGAGATGAATATATATTTACAATCAATAAAATAATTAAAACCTATAGAATACTAAGTTACCAGCAATTAATACCAATTACCAATTGAAAGGTTTGCGTGTGCATTATAGCTTGTTTATCTGTAGCGTCAATACTTCTGAACGGATAAGCCCAATTTCGTTTAGTTCTTCCAATGGAGACTTAAATTTTAACTGTACTGTACAACATTAATATTGACGTATAAATAAAACTAATGAGGATAATATAGGTACATATTATCCTCATTAGTTTTATCCTAAAAAATATATAGTGTACATATATTTATTATCGTCAAAAGTCCATTACATAAACTACGTAACATATTACGTATTTGCCTTTTATAAACCAAGGTAACGCGTAACAAGAATGAAGATCAAGGTAAAAAAATCCTTAGAATATCAATCATCGTTGACCTCAGCCGAAAATATGAACCATCAATGACACTAGGGAGCGTGCCAACGTATACAGTGGTTGGGCTGACGTGTTCTGATTAACCTTGCGTATTACACTTGAAGATGTTAAATTTATTTGTGATTCTGAAAGGCTTTTTTATCATCATCTTGATAATAATCATTGGTTGTATGTACTGTAACAGGGATGATTTCTATTTGATTTTACGGTTCATTTCCTTTCTATTAACATTATTTTAGGTATTTAAACTTGTTAGATATAGTAGGAACCTCAAGCTGTTTATTTAATACAAAAAAAACTAGGCTGAAGTTTATAAAATTACCAGCATCCCGCATGCAGCTACGCCCGCGTTAAGTCAAAGATAAAACCTGTCCTATATTATTTCTCAGGTCTCAAACTATATTTGTTCAAAATCGCTTCAGTGACCGGTTCGGGTCTACAGACAGACAGATTTGCTTATGCATTATAATATTACGTTATTGTTTTTAATTTAAAACATATTGTACGATTTACGTTTTAAAATATTCCTCCATATAATCCGGAACTCATTTTCTGATCGTTCCTCTCTTATCTCTAGTTATCTTATCTCGATTCTCTTATCCGATTAAAACATGAACAAATTCAACTCGTGGAAAATTAAAATTCCAGACTAGTGCTAGATAATGCTAGAGTTTACTACATCAGTCAATAATTGCTTATTAATAAGCTGATAACGATTCAAAACGTTTGAGTATGCAATAAAAACGTGTGTCGCTAATTTACACGTCATGTGTAAAATGTTACTATTTTTAGATTGTATTTGATATGCACATGACATACTCTTTGGAAGAACTTTTATAGTGCATTGTATTGCATATTTGGGGACTAGTTATTATCAGGAATGATTAAATTAGCAATGCAACTGATGTACTTTTTTAAATTAATCCGTTGTTTACATTGTTTATAGATCAAGAAGTAAATAAATTGCGAAATGTTTGCAATATATTTTTTTCATTTATTTATGAATAGTAATTTAATAAGTCTCATGGATTATAAAATTGACTGACGGACTGGCAGGGGTCGAGATACGATCGCATTAAAAGGTCTTGAATGTTGCCATCCATTTTGTCTATGTTTTATGCTTATGCTTATTATTATTATATATATTTTTTTAAGCATTTAATACAATCAAAAGAAATTGCATATAAGTTTTGTAGAATATTATGCTTTTGACAGGTCAGTGTCATAGACACCACTATGCCACTGGTGTGTAATGATTGTTTATTCATTAATTGGTAAAAAATATATTAGCATCCTGCAGCGAGCACTTGTCCGTCCGGTAAATACAAAGTTTTTGCTTCAAACAGTAAGTAAAACAATAGTTTATTTTTTTTTGTTATTATAGTGCTTTATCTCAATGTATGTAAGTTTTAGGTTGGAGCATTTAAAGTTAGCTATTATATGCAAAAATAATTTTCTTATGCTTAATACTACGTGAATATTGGAGTTGAAATCGATTGTAAGTCTATGATTACTAAGTTTGACAATTGAAGTTCTAGAAAATTATTGTTTTAAATAATATGTTGATTCGTTTGTATTTTTTGAATTTATGTTTTTTGTTACTATATATTAATAAAAAATTGTACATATAGTAATATATTATACTAACTTTTGCCCGCAGCTTCGCATGCATTAACTTCGTAGTAATTTAATAGATGTAAATCGGAATAAAAAGTATCCTATCAGCTCATATACTTCCTATCTGTATATGTAATCCCTGTCTGTATACTTTCATCAAAATCCGTTCAATAGTTTTAGCGTGATTGACGGACAAACATCCAAACAAACAATCTTTCACATTTATAATATTAATGCGATTGTCTTATATAAAAATGCCTCAAGTAATCCGTAATTAATTATTCTTGATTATTTATTATCGATTGAATAAGTAGTTATAAGCAAAATTAATAATGAAATGATGAAATCGTATAAATTACATCCAAATTTGTAATTTCTATCACGAAAGGAAAACAGATACAATGAAATATGTTCTTTATACTTTAAAGAGGGTTCACCGATAATTGATATTATAATAAAATTGTATATTTTCATTACCTATGTCAATTTTATACAATTACATACATATAATAGAAGTCTATCCGTAGTAATTATAGATAAATGGTTTCCACAATGTGTATGGTTATTTACGAATAGAAGCCATAATTAGCCTGTTAAATTATTTGTCTTATTTTCTTTGCGCCTACTCGTACCTATATAACAGCATTTTTAACAAGATGAAACATGTACTTTTTATATAGGCTGGTGGACATGAGCCTATTGGTATTTATGCCCTTCCTATAGGAGCCCTGAGTAATAAGTATTATGATATATCTGTAAGATGTTATATACTTTATATTTTGTATGGACCTCTGTGTCTGAAGTATATGATATTTTTAGTTTTTATAGTACTAAAATGCTTTATAAATGAGAAATTTTGAAAGAAATGCAAAAAATTGGTTTCCCGCCTCGTGAGGATTTTTTTTTATTCTTTCAAAATTTCTCATATGTGATGTTAATAATAAAAATATATAAATATCAGGCCGGGTTATATGTGTTCACACATTGATTCACACCCATATCTTACACTTTATGTTTTAGCAAATGCAGGAATACTTCACTATGTAAATTTATCTTTACATTACAAAATCACACACACACACACACCTCCACTCAACACCGTGGTACACCCATCCTATCTAGGTAAAAATAAATCACTCCCAACGCTGTCTCTTACAGCATGTGAAAATAATGAGTCGAATTCGTAGCTCACTCTGGCACCGAGCCAGTTCTGGGGTTTTTGTAAATAACTAAGTCGGCAATCCATTATACTCTAGTAATTTATGCTATGCAATCTAATATCGATCAGGTGGAGTGTGTTGGGATGTACCATCGCGTAAGATTAAAGACCGCACTCGCTAACGTGAGGTGGCGTTTTAAAATGCTTTCGAGATAGGGTTATAAAATGTATGGGAACTTGATGTTGTGTTAGGGAAATATTATAATGGAACGATTTTTTCGGGGAGTGGCCGTTTGTGTGTGTATGTGTCTATTATACACATACACACACAAACGGCCTGAATGTCATTTTTTTTAACAAAAGAGCAATTAAAATAGTATAACGAATTACGATATTTGATAGACAGGTAAAACAACTTAATATCGTATGGACAATATTTTATTTAGACTTTATCCTCAATACAAGGCATTAAGAGTACTTTGATATGTCATTCACCTTCATCATCTATGACCTTTCGAAAGTTCATTAAAGTACTTTTAAAAAATAACACATTGTATCTATTGTAAAATGTTGAAATTCAAAGCTCTTAAACTATATTCTATGTAAAATAATAACAAAACCCTAACAGCGAAGCATGTAAATGTTCCATCTAAAATACCAAAAGCATGTGGAATTTTCTAGAACCCAACTCCAGTACCTACTGTAATCATTACAGGCAGTATATTATACTTAAGTACTAAGTTGAAATGGCCCCTCGAGAGCACTTAAACGCAGTACAATCTTAATACAGTGTGTATTTTGTGTGAAAGGTGTTTGTGTGTTTATGTGCAGGATAGAGGTAAAGCAAATTATTTTTAAAAGGGAAAATAAGCGAGGGTTTATGCTAGTTATCTTGTGACGGACGACTTATTAGTCATAAATACACTTTTTTATTTTAATTGAACATTGTGGTGGTTTTAAATAAACATTATTTCTTTCTTTCTTTCTTTCTTATTTCTTGACGGAATAAATATTTAATTATACTTCATTTGAAACAATATAGAAGGTACATGATTATGAACATTACTAATCGAGTAATGCTCATAATCATTATAATATACAATATTAGCTACACGCCCAGGTTCCGCCCGGGTAGTCATTTATAGTAATTGAAATAATATAAACTATCCTATATTTTAAATCACATCAAACTGCACATGTTGTGCAAATTTGATTAAAATCGGTCGAGGTGTTTAGGAGTCCATCGCGGACAAACAATGTAACACATAATTTATAAATATAAAGATTATAAATTTATCCATAACTAGCTGACCAGGCAAACACCATTCTGCCATACTCTTATCGTTTAAGGTTATGAAAAATAGATGTTGGCCGATTCTTAAACCTACCCGATATGTACACAAAATTTCATAAGAATCGGTCCAGCCGTTACGAAGAAGTATGTTAACTAACACTCTGATACGAGAATTATATATATATGGACATATACGTTATGCATAAACAAATTATGAAAATGAGGCTTTCCTTTCATTTAATCGTATTGTAATATACCTTCAAATGTGTCCATAACTAAGTTATTCACATTTGCAGACTAGACGTACTAGTTGTGTATTATCGGAATATAAATCAATATTTATTATTCGCGCGTTTGAATTGTTTGTTTATATATTACAATTCACTCGTACAATATCAACAATTTTTTATGGAGATAAGTAACTGCAATTCCATTAATTTGGATATGTAAAGATTTTATAGGTATATAGAACCAGTCTACTTACTATAATTGAAAATACGAGGCGGCAAATCTTTTAAAAAAATCGATATGTTATTATATACCAAATTTCATTGCCATCGGTTCAGTAGTTTTTGCGTGAAAGAGTAACAAACACACACACACACATCGTTACAAACTTTCGCATTTATAATATTAGTAGGATAGGATGCATAGGTTGTGATGTATTAACATTAAAATAAACGTGAAATAGTGTGGGTAATTTTAAAACAAATCAGTCTGGATCATATCTCGGCATAAGTTATTACATCTGTTCCTATTTAATATAATTATTACCCAAATTACATAACCATTATCCTCCTACAACAATATTTCTAGGCTTTTATACGAATACGTAGGCGAACCAGCCAACTAAATCGAATTATTTATTAAAAACGTTGCTTAAAATAAAAATCCATCAGGTTGTATGCAGTAATGCATATCAATGGAAGAGTAAACAAAAAATGTTTATTTTACTTTTTCATCTAACTTTAAGTGACTCCTCAAGCCCCCACACATTGAATGCACGAGATTCTACTAACCATAAGAAAACGAATAAATTTAAAAAAGTCTGTGTGGATTTTAGGCTTCTGTACTCAAAGGGTTCAAACTTTATTAGTGTCTGTTTATCCGTCTGTCTGTCACTACGTTGTATCTCATGAAGAGTGATATCTAAACCACAGTATAAAAAGAAGTACAGTAGTACAACACCTTTGATATCGTAGTAAAAGGCGAAATCGTCTAGACAGTATCGCGGATGTCACGATTCAATAATACTCATGTTAAATCAACATGACGTGTGTTGCGGGGCTCACTCTTTCTGCCTTGCCCCTTGCACGATAGATCAGTTAAACGTCTTCGTTGAAGAACTGTATGTATTATTAGACTGTGGTTTGTCAGTTTGCACAGAGAGTCTATTCCTATAACGAACAATACATAATATTTTCTACATGTTAGGTACTAAAAAGTATAAACAGGATGAAATAAATAATAAAGTAGGGCTGCAATACACGAGATTTTTTGACGTTTTATATACCTACTTGACATAAGAATCCGTCTCGCACTTGGCTGGTTTTTGACTTATTGCCTAGTAAGTTCTAGAACACTACCAAATTCAGATAAACAAATAATGAATTATAAGCATCTATTGTTTTTGTATCAACGTTTGTTTTTTTTTTATTGTTGCCAGTTTTAAATTATAAATTAGCAAAAAATCGGAGGTTTTGAAGGCTTTATGTTTTGTATTAGGTATTTATAGACATTTTTAATATTATTAAGTAGGGATGAGTCAGAGATTAAAAATATTTTATAATCAATACGCTATCTATAGATAAGACTATATTTATATTACCATACTATATTTGTAGGTGACAAATTATTATGATTTGAAAAAAATTGAGATTGAAAAAAAATACTATGATTTTCGAATTTACTACTTTGCCGTCACAATTTTCCATGTATCAGGAATATACGATTTCCCTTCGATATTTAATTATTAGGTTTTATCCATTTTCGAAACGTCGAATTTTCATTCAAATTTCATTTCGTATTAATTCCTGCTTCTCAATGTATGATATAGAGAAATATATTAATTATACTCTGGTTGTATCAAGCAAATTTCATTTAACTATACTTTAATAGAGATTATTCCTTTACACTTTGAACTTCTATATTAACCTATATGAAGATGTATTTTATTCATTATTTTCTTTACCCTTTCGTTAGGGACTTGTTACATAAAACGGGTCATGAATAGAAATGTTTACATGCGCAATTTAAAAATCGCATACCATAATGCCACCTACGAAATTTAAAATATTTTATTCACATAATTTTCGAATTTGAATTTAACAAATATTCTTTACGAGATTTGTCCATAATTATTAGTATATAAGCGTGTAGCGAAAAATAGAAAATAAACACGAATTTCCGTAATTAATTATCAAAACATTCTGTCAAGCACATAATATTTCGAATGCGCAAATGTTGATTGAACACTTTAAAGACGATAAAGAAAATAAACAATAAAACATCTCACGATTTAAATTGTTAATATTCACAAATGTAAATATATTCAAGACATTTGAACTGTAGACATTGTGCGTCAATTGTTGTTATTTAGTACATTTAAATTATTTTTCTTTTTATTTCTTTTTTTATTGTGGATGTAGCTGTTCGCCCCGGTTTCGCCCGTGGTACATATAGCATGTCACTCATCGATGCAGCTTCCTAATGGTGAAAGAATGTTGTAAACCAGTCCAGTAGTTTTTGGGTGAAAATAATACAAATATTCATACAAATATTTCCACGAAAGAGAAGATCTAGAACCCAGAACTTCTCAGTTCTGCAATCACGCGTTAACCACTGTACCAAGAAGACGATCGCAACTAGACGGATGTGCAAAAAATGTTCTTTTTCACATAAAAATTATGTTTACCAAAACGTTATTTACGCCCTTGGCTAAGACGATGGAATGTCTAATCTCTCGAGGCATGTGTCCTTAGAAATTAATATGGGCTGATGATGATGACGCAAATATATGAAACGCAAAGCGTAAAAGAAGTTAATTAGATGGTATAACGGAAACCTACTTGAGATAGCGACGGATTAACGTCCACTACACATCCATTAGCAAATCACTGCGTCTGTCTCCACACACTACATTACCGTATTATTCTTTCAGCGTTATTGTCCCACGGGAAAACACGATATGCGACGTTTGAGTTCGCTTTTCCAACACATTTTGGAATTTTATAGCGAAAGAATGCTTGTAAATAGCCCTAGCAAAAATTCTGTAATATTACCATTACCTCCTTACATGAGCTAGATTTAATTGATGTCTTATTTAACACATTTTATTTTTACTGTTATGTATATGCAAAGATTTTTATGCGTTCCAAAACACCGCGAAAGGTTTCAGAGGTTTCAGATGACAGTAATGTTAAACGCAACAGAACGAAGTAGATCTAATACTTTTTATTACTCTAAATAAGCCTTAATAATAATTCCCACAGACATAATAGATTATATGCTGCAGTTTTTTATGAAGCATTTCTTATTAAAGACCTAAATTTCACAAAAGCTTTTGATATAATTTAATTTATTTACTCACTAATGATTAATGGTTTAATTTCTGGTTTCGAGAAATTTGAAACGTTGCGTGTTTCAATATTTTCTGTATTTAATATGAGCTGAAATAAATGTTATTATTATATATTACTAGCTGCGTTCCACGGTTTCACCCGCGTAAGTCCGTATCCCGTAGAAATATCGGGATAAAAAGTTGCCTATATGTTATTCCAGTTGTCCAGCTGTCTAAGTACCAAATTTCATTGCAATCGGTTCAGTAGTTTTTGCGTGAAAGAGCAACAAACACACACATCCTTACAAACTTTCATTTTATAATATTAGAAGATATATATTACTATACTAGATAAACAATAATGGAGCATGATATCATTATCATAGCTATAGTTCTTTATACGCTTGGCAACTTACAGCAATGAGTTCGCGAACCTATCCCACAATATATTCTAACGCTCCATATTTCATATCAAAAGGGGCCCATTAATTGACCCATCTACTTATTCTATGAGACTAAGCGAAATGCTCCGTCATGGAGTGCGATCAATCAAACTGTGACACTATAACTGGCGGTGATGGATCCGACCTGCTCGTTATACCAACCGACTGCAGTGTTGTTTTGTAGTGTCTCTCTGAATAATAGAACGAATGTACGTATTTGTTGGGGAAACTATATGCGGAGAGTTTGATGCGACGTAGCTGTAATTGTGAATTCTTTTGGATGACAACTGTGATAAACGCGATCAGTAAGTGCAATGTTATGGTATGTTGATATTAAATTAATAATCAGTTTTGAACGAAATTAATCATGAAGATTGCGGAAATCAAACATCTTCTAGTAAAAAGTATGGTGTGTTTGTAATGTTTAAGAAAATATTGTCTTTCCCCTTGTTGCATTTAACTAATTAGATCTGAGTAATGAGAGATCCAGTCCGAAATACGTCAGAGATAAAATTATTCAATTATTGTACTTGAAGACCATAAAAACTGTTCATCATCTTCCTCATAAAGCTCATTAATCAATTAGAATTATTAATGTGCAAAGCAAAATTCATAAAAATAATATCGTTTATTAATTATAATCCATTAATTATACTTCTCTCGCATAATGGCGTCCGTTAATTTATTTAAATAATTATCTTTCAAATAATGTTGAGTAATTATTTTAATCAAATTAGGTATAATAAATTCACTGGCTATGTCAGTAGATTCCTTTTTGATTTGGCCTTTTATTAAAATTGTACTAACGAGTGACTGACAGTTGAAGGGTTAACAAGGAATTTCGATTTATTATCTATGAATTTACTATAATATATTTACGAGTATATTCTTTGATTTATGTTAAAACAGAATAATTCTTTTGAGGAATAATGGAGATGAAGTTTTTTCTAGTGTGTCCTTGAAGCAATTGAGAAAACGTTTTTTGTTTGTACATTCGTTAAAAACAAAGAACAGGTGTTTTATTTGTGTATCTTGAAAATTAAATTCAAAATGTTTAGATTTATTATCACTTAGTCCTTATCCTTTTCCTTGCCTTTATTCTCTCCATCGATCCTTTCTTTCAGGTGACCGGTGACCGAGTCTCTTTGCCAACTATCACATTTAAAAAACTTAATTTTAATCAATTCATCATCACAATCATTGTAACCATTGCATCTTTACTATAATACGTTTTATTACACACTGTAGTATCGTACAATTCATTTTCAAAGTTTATTCGACAATTTCCCCCGTAATACCTTGTATTAAATCCCTGCTCTGTACCCATGGGACGTAAAATAGTGGTTATGTCTGTTCTCAAGCGAAATACTCGCATTACTTGAATGCACGTTTTAATTGTTGATTTTAAATTATTCCATAGAGATATATGGAAATGTTTCATGCGTTGAATAATTTTAGAGATTTACTTATAATTAACACGTACGTCGTCATCATCAGCCCATACATGTCCCACTGCTGGGATACAGGCCTACTATGAGGGCTTAGGCCATAATCCATCACGCCTAGTGCGGGCTGGCATATGTCACATGTCGTCAACTTATTTCCTAAACGCTCGCCTGGTCTGGAACTCCCGACTAATCGATCTTAAGTCCAAGGTCCTCACCACTGGTTTAACACGCACACTGGGTTTATTTTGGTTACGTTAACCGAATAGTTAGTGTAATATAACATCACAATAATAACTGCATGATAAATACATTTTGTCACATAATAAATAATTGACGATAAAGAAACAATATAAATATAGAAGCAAAGGCTCTTTATTATGCAGTGATTTAAATGATATTAAATCCTTCATGTAAATGTAATCCTGCCTTAACTTATAAACATGTTATTTATGTCTTCATGTACATATAGACTTAAGCTTTTTATAAGAAGTTGTACAAGACACAGAATTCACAAACTTTAGTATAGCTCTAAAAAGAACGCGACTTCGTAAAAGTTTTTACAAGCGTTTCTTTAGTATCTTGTTCGGATATCTTCATAGGGGTAGAACCACTTTATATTGGCGTTCAAAGTTTGGCCGTAAATTATAAAATATGAATGTACATACACTGTGTTTGCTCTTTCTATGTTAAAACAGTGTTAAAAGGATATGCTTGTCTAGTCACTTGTTATTATATGATATTTGTAAGTAATTTTTCTATTCAGTTTCAAATGCCAATGTCTCTAACCAGTAAATATTTGATCTAGCTTATAATAACAATAATAGCTATTAAAACTAACTGACTGGCTTCTGACCGCCTCCTTGGTACAGTGGTTAACGCGTAATCGTAGAACCAAGGGGATATAACCGGGGTTCGATTCCTGGTGGGGACGAACAAAAAGTTAGTCTCGGCCTGGCAGGGCACAGAAGGGTGATCACCTAATTGTCCATAAAGAAGATCGATCAGTGAAACAGGTGTATATCATTCTACCCCATACCCCACAGGGACCCGGGACTTCACTCAGTCAACAAACATTTAAAATACCTTCGAATATAAAATACTTATGAATTAACATAAATATACATCAAAAGGTGCTAAATAAATGTAAGTTTTACGTGGGCAGCAGTTTTGATAGAAAATCGTTGAAACTCGAATTGTTCGATCATTTTACGAATTTTACTATAAAACGGATTATAGAAGTCATGGTGGGGTAAAATTATTTATTATTTTAGAATTTATGTTTTACTAGCTGCGCCCGCGCTTTCACCCGCGTAAGGCTGTGGGAAAATTGGTATAAAGAATTGCCTATGTGTTATTCCAGTTGTTCTTGCGTGAAAGTAACAAACATCCACACATAAATAAATACATACATACATACATACATTCATACTTACAAACTTTCGCGTATATAAGTAATATTAGTAAGATTCTTATCTTTTAGAATTAAACCTTTAATTTTTATTACAAAAGTATAAATGCAACTTTTCAATTATAGTTACTTTGCTAAAATAAATAAGAACGGCTGTTTATAAACTATTTAATTCATTAAACAATATGCATTATCGAAACTGATATCTATTGAAGAGCGTCTCGATATCTCATCAAATACCCAATATGGTAATCGTTAACCGGTTTTTATCTTTTTAACCAATACAAAAACTCATTGAGTCCTTTTAATACAAAAACTACTCTACGTACTATAAATAACAAAAAAATACTAGAATTTATCATCCAAAGTGTCTTATATCATTCAAACAATGATTTCAGACAAAGGTCAACATAATTTTGTGAGTAGGTACATAAAAATCCGCTCCTGAGGGTAAAATGCGGCGGTCATGGGTCGAATGTCCGGAAGAGTCGTGGTTACGACCGCTGCAATGGGCACCTTACGTGTTATGAATTTTAGCCTTGTATTTTATGATAATGCCCATGTGTATAGATTACTTTAGTGGCAACTATGTCGGAAATAGAGATAGAAACTGACTTCATATATATCTTGTCAAAATAAAAAAACATAATGAAAATACAGCTTTGAGAAGTTTATTTTTAAATTGTTTTTTTTTTTTAATATAGGTTCCTTGTTATTATTATTTATTAGGGTCAAAGACACGTCTATGACAAAAATCGTAAACGCTTAACTAAAATAGCTTGAAAATACCCTCACAAAAATCTTGTACATTGCACCACGCTACTAAATAAAGGCGAAGGCATCAGCAGTACTTAGCTATCAGTGCATTCTGCTGCTAATGGACTAGCTATTGCATTTTATTTGTGTACAATATAACAAAGGGATCGCTGGAACAAACTGCATTTTTAGTTTTTGGTTTTATAGCATTGAAATGCTTTATAAATGAAAAATATTGAATGAATATAAAAAAATTGATCACTGGTATTCGAACCCGTGTAGCGACGCCTAGCCTCTCGGCCACCCGATATCCCGCCATAGTATTTTGTTAAAACGTTTATGCATCATTATAATCATTCCATAATGAATATCCATATTATACAAAGTATCTTTATAATTCTCGATTAAGTCTCCTGTGCGATAATAATGCAATAGTATTTATTCATAAAATCAACGAAGGTTCACTCCTGGATAGGGTCAACTAAATAGGTTAATATTTAACTTAAATATTTTCATAACAAACTAAACTGCGGGCAATTTACCCTTCATTTCTGGCTTAACGCGAAAATAAACTTCTGAATAATATAAGAGTAAGCTAAAAAGCATTATCAAGTACAATTTCCGTTAACGCCCTTTTAATAAATAACGAGGGCAGTTTAAAAGCTTCGCCTTTAGGTGGCAGATATTAAGTGTTATTATTATAAAGCGTTTAGCCATTTTAAGAAATAGTTATATTCTATTATAATTTTCTTGAAAATATTGCTATAGAAATGCTAATAGATGTTAAGCTTAAACCTTTCACCCTAACAATATTATTCCACTAGCCTGCGCCGCGCGGTTTCACCCGCGTAAGTCCGTATCCCGTAGGAATATCGGGATAAAAAGTTGCCTATATGTTATTCCAGTTGTCCAGCTGTCTGCGTACCAAATTTCATTGCAATCGGTTCAGTAGTTTTGCGTGAAAGAGCAACAAACGCACACACATCCTTACAAACTTTCGCATTTATGATATAAGTAGGATAGTAGGATAGTAGGATTAGTAGGATAGGATTTTCGTTAGTGGAATAAAGTAACATAGTTGCATTAATTTGTATTATATCTACACTAATATTGTAAAGAGGAAACTTTTGTGTGTTTGCAAGGTTCTCACGCAAAAACCACTTGACCGATATTAAAAATTCTTTCAACATTAGAAAGCTGCAACTTCACTGCCTGATTCAAATGTGATGGTACAATGAATCATATCAGATAAAAGGAATCTGAATAAGATAAAAATAATCAATGTACAAGCTCAGTGGTGGCTCAGTGAGAACCTCGGACATCAAAATTGATAAATCGAGGTTCGAGACCGGGTCAGCGAGCAGGGAATAAATTGATTTTTCAATTTATGTCGATCAATACCTGTGGATAACATTACCACTGCTTAAAACGGTGAAAGACATCATCGCGAGGAAACCGGCATGTCCAAGAATCAAAAGTTCGACGACATGTGACATCTATCATCCCGCACTTGGCCAGCGTGGTGGATTATGGCTTTAACC
>NC_052130.1:3400394-3411350 GCF_012273895.1 Zerene cesonia | reverse complement strand
ATTCGAAATTCAAATGTAATATTTTTTTATAATTAAGTGTAACAGTATTTATGGCCAGACTAAGTATAGGCTGATGATGATGAATCAATGTACATTAATATCTTATATAAAACGATAATTGGCATCAATATTGAGCTTTCGTATTATCTTACATAAGAAAGCTAGGTTAAAGTACATATTTGTCACTCTTCTGTAACCTAACCGAGTGCAAATAGAACAAAAATCAACACAGACAGTGAAATCGAATCCCAATACTTGAAGATCTTACATCTGAATAGAATTGACTGAGTGGGAACCAACGCGTAGTAACTATATTTTGCTCTCGATAAAGGGAGATATGTCACTGGCAATAAAGGATAGTTTTCTAGATTCTTTTGAGAGACCGCTGCGTGTATTTATCTATTATCTACCATTACTACTTTGGTTTAGCCATATTCCTACTTTTTGGAATAAGCTGTTTTGTTTCACTGAATAGATATTTACTAATATGCGTCCTTTATGTTTTTGGTAAAAGTCACGTCTCGAATATTTTATTCTATTGAAATCTTACTTCAGAGATACTCCAAAATACACTTACAATGATGTAATTAAAGCACATTGAATGAACTGTCAGGTTGAATGAAATGGCCAATGGGAAAAAAAAAAAAAAAAAAGAGGTAAATGGCCAATACATTCCAAGTACACCAAACATTTTAAATTAATGAAAACATAAACTACTACCCGCTCCAGCCGGATCTGTCCGGATTGTTCCGAGATAGAAACAAAATGAAAATGTAACCTACGACATTCACAAATGACGTGGCATTATATTGGTAATTATTTTATTTATTTATTTATTCCTCATATAAAATATAAAAAAATCTATAAAAACTTAATAAAATTTTAATCTAAATATTGACGGTCTAATCGCCAGCTCGCCTTTTTTCAGAATTGGTTCACTAGATACAGAGATTACCCCTACAACGTCATATATATTGATAGTATTTATAATTTATATAAATACTAGCTGCGCCCTGCGGTATCACCCGCGTAAGTCCGCATCCCGTAGGAATATCGGGATAAAAAGTTACCTATATGTTATGCCAGTTGTCCAGCTGTCTACGTACCAAAGTTCATGGCAATCTGTTCAGTAGTTTTTGCGTGAAAGAGCCACAAACACACACACATCGTTACAAACTTTCGCATTATAATATTAGTAGGATAGGACTAGTATAATTAATTAAATTTTTCTTTTAATTAAATTCTCTTTTTTAAATTCTTTAATAACCTGAGTTAAATATTCTATTCTCTATTTAAAGTATATGAAATGAATAATTATAATCGACTATCTCAACAACAAAGCACTCCTATCATTTCTTCGCAGTCCCACTGATACTTAACATTGATTGAATGACACCAAAATGATTGTGTCCACGAAACGCGATACACAGAAGTAGGCCAAAGTCCTTTATAAAGGTTACACTTTGTTAAGAGCTCGTTGAGATGGCCGTCCATACTTTGATGTAATGGTTTTCGAGGATATGGAATTTGCTGTCACGAGCGCAATGTACGCTAGACTGTTTGAGGAACTAAGTATGCTTTTGTATTAAATTAAAATCGCTAAGCTGCTAAAGGACAATGACTTTTTACACCGTTTTTACGATAATATATGTAAGTAATGATATTTTTACATCCGTGCCGCAATGGTTAAGGCTCTGACTTCAAATAGTTACGGTTCGAGTAAGAATAAATTCTGATGACGTGCGTTTAAAATTTAATTGATTTTTTCAAATCATCTGAACCACCTCTATTCCAATCGTTAATAGAACACATTCAAATGAAAGTGACTTGTTATAACTACAAGGATAATAATATATAAGTGTCATTTGTCAACACATCTTCGTCCAGTGCGGTGGATAACAAACTTAGCCCTCGTAGAAGCAAACTATGTCATTTCAATGGAAACATATATGGGACAAAGTATGAAGGTTTTCTCTAATATCTTTAAACTACGATGTGAAGGACATTGTAATTTAAAACGCGACTATAGACGACCTGGCCCCGACTTCCTTAATAACTTTAATACTTTACTTAATACTTTTCCTTAATACTTTTTTGCTTTTCTTTGTGAAAGCAATCATGTGTTAACAATCGTGAATGTGATATCTAGAAAATCATATATCATAATCATATATTTATTTGAACGTCATTAATCATATGATAAAAGTATTATAAAAAGTGACGCTAAATTCAACAAGTCAGTAACCCACTATCGGCTCATTTTGTGCCTACCGGGAATCCATAAATTATTTAACTATCTAATCTATCGAATATTATAAATGCTTTGTTGTTCACTACTTCTTCTAGTGTCGCATTGTTTTACTACGTTATTGCATGTTCTAAAATTATTTCAAATAGAATAATAATATTCAGCTTATGATTATATAGATAAGGTTATTTACAATATACATAATAAGGTATATAAAACAAAGTTGTCTTATTTACACCACCCAAGAACTCGGCTGGATGGATTTTGATGATTTTTTTATTGAATTAATCTGTGGTGGGATGGGATAAAAAAAATAAACCTCGTCTTTGTGGGTGATACAGGTTCGAATACCACCTCATCGATTTACAACCTACAAATAAACAAGGCTTCCCAAGCGGAGCTGGGGCGAGCAGCTAGTTTCTTAATAGATATCGCAATAACAAATGTTCTATTGCTTGCAGGTGAAGATATGACCTTTCGGCTCACGCATTGCGAAGGTAAGAAAAAACTACGTCTTTGTACATATTAGTACCTTGTTAAGAAATTTTCCATATATAGTTAGTCATAGTTAAACATATAAATATGTTCCTTTAAATCGTTACTTGTATTGTGTATTCGTATGAGAATATTTGCAGATAGTCTTTATTGTTTTATTATATTTATTGTATAGAATATAAAGCGAATCGGACGAAATGTATTTTAATTTTATTATACTGGAATCTGAATATTATAGAATGATAATATTAATCAATTGGCTTCGATTTAATGAATTATATAAAAACTACACAACGAATTAGGTATTAGTGTTACATTAATGCAAATAAATATTCTGTAGGATGTTCTGGAGAACGAGGGATCTGTAATGAGATCTCGTGTTTACTGATTATAGTTATTATTATTTTTTGTATAAAATAGCAATCACTTAAATAATAATTAATGTAAAGTAATCTCGTTTACACTGCGGTATTATGTTTCGAGATCATCGCGATTAAATTGTCTTAGAGCATTATATAACAGAACACACATTTGCTTTAAGCATAACATGATATTCAACAGAATCCATTGTAAATATTTATCAATTAACGAGAACCGTGATAATGTTTAATTTTCGCATATTACTCGTAATTTGTCGTATTTAAATGAACTACGTTGGTATGAATGATTTGATAGATTTATGGTAGAGGTTTAGCGATGGGTTAGCGACTGTTTTTTAAGTTTATTTCTTAGAGTTATTCTTACATTTTTTTTTATACTTTAATATCACTTATATGGCGCCTGCCTATCTCATTAAAGGCGTGACGAAAATTTTAAGATTCTTACATTTTAAATTTGTACGAATCTTTCAGTTGTGTTGTGCGATTTTAATGGCTAAAATGGATGATATTCCAAAGTACCTTCCTTAAATATTATGTGTACTCAATGAAATTTATTATATGTTTATATGTTTTATGTGTGTTTGTGACTGAACTCCTTCTAATCGGCTGGATTGATTGTAAAGAATATAGTGAGTCAACTGATGGATTCCGAATGGATTACCTTCACATATTGAACCTTTATAAGGCCGTGGGAAAAACTTTCTATTCAAGTAAATATTTTACATACAAATTATAACACATTTTCCTCAAATCTTTATCTGCCTTACATTTTGGTCAATTCCAAAATTAATATGCGCACAACAAATAAAAAAATCAAGCCTCGTACACTTCAAGTAATTGCTATACTTCAAATCTCCTTCAACTGCAACTTAAACAACTTAAATAAAGAGAACTTTGCAAAGAGCTTTTTTTATTTCTCTAAAACTCCAAACTTCACCTCGCCTTATATCGTTACCATAATTGGAGTTTCTAACTCAAATAGACACACAAATAACAGATGAGCTACTAGCTAAAATTGCTTTCTCAAAGATAGCATTAATACGTATTTTAAACTTTAGTATATTTAAATATATTTAAGATAAGTCTCATAATACTTCTGTTTCCTATAAGTAATATAAAATTATAGTTATAGTGTTATTATAAAAAACTACTTACGTAATATAATGTTAGGTATTACTAATTTTATGAGATATAATTTAAACCTCACAAAAATTTACAAAATCGAAATTATTATCACTAAAGTTCATAAAACTATACACACATTTGGTCATATGCTGTGCTGAATGCTGATATTATATTCAGAATTTCCATCATAAAGATTTATAGATTACTTAATCCTTCGTAAGTACAGCGCTTATATATTCATTAGTTCAAGTGGGTAATGAAGTGCCATGTCGTATACATTAGTTTAATAGCATTTATATGACTGACAGATAACAATCCTCATAAACATTCCCAATAAAAGGACAGAACAAGAACTGATTTGTCTCTAGAAACCTTTCACAATTAAAACATGTAAATTTGATACAATAAGATCGCGTAAAATCAAACACAAGAAAATACTAAAATAAGATAGACGTTTCGTTAGACCTTTACGTTTATGAAGTATCATCTAAATATGCAAATGGCAAATACCACACACCAGAAGTCTGGCGTTAAATAGTAGCAGGCTACTGCGTTTCGTACAGTGAGTGTGAGAGATGGAGGTCCTTTTCTTTTTGCTCGCCCTTCCACCTCTGCCTGCCTTCATGGCTGCGGTGATCGCTTACCATCAAGCGAACCAACTCCATTACACGCTATGATATAAAAAAATCAAAATCAAAACCATCAACATCCTTTAAAATTCAACCCTCAAATGCCAGTATGAACTAAATACAGATATAATTGAATAAAACTTTATCGCTAACCCGTTCAGCTTCGATTGAAATCAACCTTGAAAATACATACGCCATTCCTCATCTATACACAACCATTATAACAAACGTCCGTGCATCAAACGGCTAAATTTAAACCACATAGGAGATTTATTTACGCTCTCCGATATTAACCAATAGAGCATAGACAGTTGAGAAAGCATATCCGACATGTTTATGTTGTATGTTTAAATATTTAAAGTGCCAGCATCGTTCAAATCCCGAAAAATACTTTATAGTTGATGAAGTTTGTTGATAATTTCTTCGGTATCATTTGATTGCTTTTAAATATATGGATTTCTTTTTATGTTAGAAAGGTCACTGGTCCTTTTAAAGGACTAAAGCTGAAAAAATATACGAAACAGGCCCTTTTGAACATAGCCTACTATAAGAAATTTTGAAAGAATAGAAAAAATTTTTTCTATTCTTTCAAAATTTCTCATTTATAAAGCATTTCAATGCTATAAAAACTAAAAATTAAATAGCCTACTATAGCGTTAATTAATATTTGGAAGATAGACGATGGATGTTATCGCTTAAAAACTACAGGACATTTTTTCGGCTTCATTATTATGTACACATATTACATATTTAGTATCAAAATGTAAAATTATCATGATTTGACAAGAGCAAATATAGATTTCTATAGAAACTGCTTCCCGAACCGGTGGTAAATATTAAAACTGTGTTATGACGATTCAAAAGTGCTTTTATAAGAAGTCTTATTGAATAAATAAGTGTTTGAATTTGAGTCTAGAAAATAGATATTTAGGATACTTGAGGGAATTCAAAATCGCTACTTCAACACTTCCAATATCCCTCGCTTCAATTTGCAGATGAATGCAATGTATCCGCTTATATCACCCATACAAACCGAATTTGCAGACTTAAATATCTAAGATAGAATTCTTGCCTTATATCAAGTATGGATACACGAAATGTAAACATTCACCTATTAGAGATATCTCGAGTGCGTAAACTATCGAATGACACAAACCATTACGTAATATATTTCAACATCACATTCAAATTATTATCTATGACTTCACTCGATACAATCTGTGGCGTCATTTTTGTGACGCCAACCGTCAGCTGTTAACGCAGAATTAATGTCACTTAAAAACGCACCTGTCCGCTTGGTTAGCATTGACGTAATGGTAGAAGACAGATACAATTAATCGATAAAAAACCTACTTGTCATGTTAAATATTGTTTATTAATATTAATTTAAGTTTACGCACTTCTTCCAACAGGAAATTATTATCATCATCAGCCCATATATGTTCCCACTGCTGGGACACAGGCCTCCTATGAGGGTTCAGGCTATAATCCACCATGCTGGCCAAGTGCGTGTTGGCAGATGTCACATGTCGTCGAACTTTGGATTCTTGGACATGCCGATTTCCAGGGAATTGTGCTGGAATTTTCCGGGGAATAAAAAATGATTTACATACAACATCTACATACAAGTCTTCTCCTGTGTAAATTGAAATGCGTATATGACGAATTTATGTTTTATTTCCATGAATTGACTTCTTAAGATACGAATTTCCGAACACAAATAAGCAATTTAAACAATAAGAGATTTCATTGTTAACCATTTACACTACAGTTTATCGTTCTGTGCTCTATCGAAGTATTCATAGAATAATCTTGAATATTCGCTTTACTAATAATATAAATTATATAAAAATCTCCGTTTTCAAGTATTTACATGTTAATAACAAGAAGTTATGACCCTTTTTAGAGTATCGGTAAGTTTTACAATTGCTTGAGTCACTTATGAATTAAAAGAACTCATTATCGCTTCTAATCAAGAACCTATTATGTTTCATTTTTAATCAAATGTTCAAAATTCAATATATACACTAAACTATTTTAAATGAGTATATTTTTAACCATTAACATTCGACTTTCGTTGAGAAATTTTTAAAAATAAACTCAAGCCACAAATAACAAATTACCAATGAATTAATCTTTGTTAAACAGTCTATTATAAACTAACAGCGGATGTGGTAATCTAAATATCTAAATATTTATGCGTAATAAATGGAAGCTAATTTAATTCATATATGCTTTGTGGTAAGCGTTATTTAATAACAGTAAATAACGAAAATGTTCTGAAATGTAATACATATACGGCATATTTTTCCTTGGTGTTAAAACCGGAGATGTTATTATACCAGGATATAAAATATTCTAAGAGAATGTTATGGAAAAAAAAGGAATGCATTAAAACAGGCCGAAGCAGGACTTAAAATTACAAGAGATTAATATACAACAATTACTAAGAAACGAAGTACTATTTTTTTTAGAAGATTTGGTATATGAAATATTCGAGAAATATGAGAGATTTTATTTGTTGTATTATATAATAAACTTAACTAATAAACTTTATACAATATTATTAATCACAACCCAATATATTATAATAATAGCATACTTTAAATGAGCCTCCGATGTGTATTGATTCGTATGAATATTAATGGCATTCTTCGATAAATTATTTTCATCAATTGATAATAGTCATTCGAACATATGTCCCTATGTATGCTTAAATCTTTAAAACTACACAACGCTTATTTATGATTTTTTTTTTAATATATAGAGAGATTCAAGAGGAAGGTTTATGTATATATATATAAATATAAACTACTCCGAATAAAAAGCGTGCGAAGCCGCGGGCAAAAGACTTTATTTAATAATAACCATGATAAAGCAAAAACGAATTTATATCTTATTGAAACAATAAAACAGATGGAAAAAGGGACTAAATATTAAAGAGAATTTGTATCCAATAAAATAGATTAATAAATGATAAAAAAGTATGATAAAGGAAATGTTTCGATTGAGAAACTAATGGAGAACCCGTGTTTTCGATCAACAAAGTTATCGTAGCTGTCAGTCTGTCTAGGCGTCCATATATACATTACTAAAATTCTCTTCCATTACAACATGTACACGCAACGACATCATAGCATAAATTCAAATTCAGAATATCCTTTTTGACATATTTAAAATATACGCTATAATTTGTAAATTCAAATATGTTCAAAAACTTTTGATGCTGACCGTACTCATAACATAAAACGATCGAAAAAATTCCTTCGAAACTTTCAGAATAAATCAGTAATGAGGGTAAGAAAATAATCTAAGATAGATTCACTATCGAGAAAATAATATAAAGATCGTTTCCTTTCGATTGACTTGAAAAAAAACAGGGTTATTTTAATGGTTGAACGTGTACAACTATTGCTGAAACAGATAAACATTACAAAACAATATTACACATTTTGTATTGTTTTCACGCAAAACCACAGGACCGAGTTCAAAAATTTCAAAACGTTCACCGTTAGAAACTGAGTGACATAGGCTATATAAGTAAAACAAGGGCAAGTCGGGGCGAACCGCTAGTGCAAAGTAAGAAGACAAGTTATAAAAGATACTCCTAATATCAATCCCAACCGCAAAAAATGAAAGCAACACGAATTTCTCACAAAGCAAATAACTAAAAATTAACCTCCATGCTGCCTGCTTGTGATCGCATTCGCCACCAGGATATAAAGATAAATAATGTCCATAAACATACAAAATTATCAACTTTCGTATTATCCATTTAAAAATATGAAAAATTATATAGAATCTTAGTTCATTGTCTACAACACATTACGATTTAAAATTCAATGCATATTTTATAAAACACGTAGTCAATATTGACCCTTTTAGATTGTTTAGTCGTTAAGTTATTAAATAAATGAATAGTTAATTAGATACTGTCTGGCATTTGTGAATGAGAATAAAATTCTAAAACTCATAGCTCAATTTTTAAATAGCGTTTACTCCGTTTTGCGTAGCATCTTATTGACATGGTTTGATTATAATTATACATTAAACGACGTCTTACAAAAATGGTCACAACTTCTCTATTCGACGGAATTTTTTAATTTTTTCATTCCATATCTCCGTGAACCGATTGACATAACTGTTTTTGTGTTTTATAGGCAATTGTTTCAAAAACAATTGAATCTAGATTAGTTCTTCAAGGTACTTCGGTTAACTTTTTTGTAGAAAAGATTGAGTTCTTGCAATCTATAATAGAGTCAAGCATAAGCGGTGGTCACTTTTGTATTTATTTTTTAAGTAATGTTGAATGCATGATCTGTATATGTACCTCATAAATATATTTTCCTATAGAGACAAGTTATATGTATCTACTAGCTGCGCCCTGCGGTTTTCCCCGCGTAAGTCCGTATCCCGTAGGAGTATCGGGATAAAAAGTTGCCTATATGTTATTCCAGTTATCCAGTTATCTACGTACCATATTTAATTGCAACCGGTTCAGTAGTTTGTGCGTGAAAGAGCATCAAAGACACACCCTTACAAACTTTCGCATTTATAATATTAGTTGGATAGTAGAATTAGTAGGAAGTAGGATAGTATTATCGGGTTGCTACATGAATAAAGGCGTGGACTCCAATCTGCTCACATCTGAACGTAAATTTACCCTGACTCCAACCACCGTTAAACAAGGAAAATTGTTAGCAAATCATTCCTTAAAAGCATTCCCTTAGCTTCCGCAATTTCTACTTACAAAGATACCTAACATGAACGAAATTGACAAATACCTTTCTATATTAGGTCTATACTACAACATAAACCACAAATAATGTGAAACAGAGTCCATTTGGGAGCCATCAAGAGCATTCCCACTTACAAACGTCACTGAAAGTTGGCAGCATTGTTTTTGAAACCGCAAAACATTAAAGGATGTTAAGCGTATCACAGCATTGTTTTTATTCACTTTTACGAGCTTTTCAGCCTGTTTCGTAGTTATAAACAGTTTGAGTCAAAAGCTAAAACCTCTTTTGTGTATATAATAACACAAATATAGATGATTCTTATTACATAATTTGTGATGAAGACAATCTTTCTCACGTTATTTTATGGCATCATTTTTAACTGTATTATGTGATCTTCTTTTTAAAGTGGTTATACTTAAATTTTCACCGCTGTAATTTAACATCGTTTCATAATTAATACATCCTCAGTAAAATTTTGTGTAAGGCATAAGCAAACAAAAATAATATTTCCAAAAATACATAAAAACGAGAAATTTTAAGGTTTATACCACCTCGAAATCCTCTTATTTCAAAGTATAAAATTTATGAACAAAACGATTGTATATATCTTTTTCACATTAATTCAATAGTTCACAGCCTTGCGATATCACGATTCACTCGATTAATAGAGGAATTGAAAGACCCAAATAGCAGACCCCTTTCCTCGTTCCATTTATATTTGCCAAAAGAACACCAAAATGTCTTCAAGTTAACGACACGAATGTCTGTTAACTTTGGCCTTATCTGAAGTAAAATAGGACAGACTTCCTAACTCGTTTTATCTGAAATGACGATTCAAAAGCTTTCAAAAACTTAACTGGCGTATTTTATTTAAGAAATCGTTCCGGGAAAAATATTCTTTCAATTGCAGAATTCCATTTTTCACTTCCTGAATAAAATTTAAACCATATTATTGCAGTGTTTTTCAAGGTATTAAAGTTCAGTCCGAGTTAAATAATTACAGTTTAATTATGACAATAATATTTATGAAGACCATAACGCACATGAGGTGTTTCGCGCAATCAAATAATAGCAGCGAATTACTCGAACTGTTGAACTATTCTACTAAGTGCGAATTCAATATAAATTATTTGGACAATAACCACAAGGAGTCTGAATCTGAGGGTGGAAATTTATCGAGCCGTTTGCGTTGTTGTGAAACTATTCACTAAATGTCTAAATGTCTAATGGGTTTGAATAATATTACTGTATATTTGTTGTTTTAGATGGTAAATGTTTAGGGACTCATTATTTTATGTGCAGAAACATGTATATTTTTTGTCGGACGTCTGGTTGCTTCC
>NC_052130.1:3392560-3399394 GCF_012273895.1 Zerene cesonia | reverse complement strand
AATAATTTGCTTCTTCGTTAGGGTCATTAAATTCTTCCCAGTCAGTCCAACACACAACGTTAGTTGCTGCAACGAGAATGCTGCTGCAAATTCTACTATACAAAAACCTAACAAATACCCACTAGGTACTAGATACTAGGTGACACAATTTAAATCATACTTTTTATTAAACTCTGATTTTAATAAAAACTATCAGCTCCACCCGAAGCCCATAATTTATAGTAATTAGATAAATGAGTACCTATATATTTGTAAGACTCAAGTTAACTTTGAGAAACGTTTATACCCATCACTGTGGATTCATTTGCGTAGTTCCTGTTCTCTTTGTATCTTTTTCACTATTAAACTATACTGTAACCTTTGTGGGTCTCCAAGGTCAAAAGATTACCATACCAAATTGCATTTCGTTCGGATTGTTGTCTAGACTAAGAGCTAAACTTAAAGCTTTGATCAAATCGTGACATTTTTCTTACTAAGATAATATTTATACACGACATAACTTTGTAACAAAAAGTTTGATTCCAATAAATTGAAGTGGATGAATGTAGCACGCAGATAATAATGAACCTTATTTATCAAAGTTTTTAAATGTAAGGATAAGGATTAATATCCTGGTACTAATGAATAAATATTATTTTATGAGTTAAAACTTTACGTTTGAATTATTTATGTATCTCCCTATATAATGTAAAAAATATGAGTGAATGAGTAAATAAATAAATGTTGACCAACGTTTTTAGTACCACGTTTGAATACAAAATCAGTTAAAGCTGTTAACTAAAACGACTTTGACTAATTTTTGCAAGGAAATGTGATTGTGGTTATGAGTTTTGACTTCAATATGTATATTTATCGTTTAAATAACACACAGCTACTATCATTTTCATTGAAACCCAACATAATAGACTAGGTCACTAACCCCGACCGTTCAATGGTAGAAATAACAGTGTATCATCATCGACCCACTTTCCCACTGAAGGGACAGGCCTACCGCGAGCACACCGACCTCCACATCACATATAAATATTCAGCCCAGGGACAAGTGTATTTAATTAATTATTTAATTAAAAAAAACCCTCGACCCTACTTATAATCATTTATCGATTATACTGCCTTTCAAATATAAAAGCATATTGAAATCGATCCATTCATCCACCGAGGAAAAAATTGCTAAAAATATAGGAATATCCTTGTTCGTACTTTATCCCGATGCCAGTGTGAGTACAGTTGAACAATTTACATGCAGTTAAGAGTTATAAATGACTATTTAACTGGGTAAACGCTTGCTCTATTTTCTGCTATTCACATTAGAACTAATTGTAATGAATTGATCACATTAAATTTTTTGTTTTGTAAACCAACCAAGTGCTTTATAAATGAGATTTTTTTTAAGAACTGAAAAGATTCAATCATTAGGCGGAATCCGAACCCGCGTGTTTCGCCGAACCGTGGCAACACCTCTCAGTCACTCAGGCAACCGTGATCCCGCCTCAGCAATTGAATTTCTTCTACTCTTTCGGTTTTTTTTTTTTGTATGGAAATGTGTCAATCATATCAAAAAATATCAAGTGTGTATTGTGTTCATATTGTCTTTTCAAAATACATGCCACAATTAATAACGTTTGTAATGGATTTAAAATTGTGAATAATTCGTTAATTTTTAATCGTTGTATGTGTTTGAATATTCAATAGAAATTGTTTCGAGAATTTGATCATTATTCGAACTTCGTAGAACGTAGTAAAGGAAATTGAATATACATTACAATAATGCATATTTTAAGCGATATTCCCGAAAACAGTGAATTATTCTCAATTCGTATCGTATTTTATTTGATATCTACAATTTCATGGATAGTTTTACATATATTTAGAAATGATAATTTATACAATATTTTGATATTGAGTACTCTTACATATTCCTTTAACCGTTCATTTTCCGCATGGCCCATCTCCTTTTCGTCACCCTTCCCAGTCTGTTCCTTCTTTCCTGTCGTCAATCCTTTCCATATCCCTTACGCGATAAAAGCGGCAGCGCATTCGCCGAGGCACTACCTCTGGGAATGTTCATGGGCGGTGGTGATCGCTTACCATCAGGCGAACCACCAGCTCAGTTGCCCGCTATGACATTAAAAAAAATACAACGTATCTATGTGTAATACGCTTTTTAATGAAATCAAAAATGAATGATGTATTACGTTTTTATTGCACTTTATTATATTTTCACACAGTGTACAAAAGATACGTATATCAATACGTATTTCCCAGTCAATTTTCATTCCCGTAGTCAATTCATTCTTAGCCCCTTTCCCCCACAAGCTTGTAACTGCAAAGAAATAATCTCTACAAATTCATGGGCGGTGGTGGTCGCTTACCATCAGGCGACACACCAGCTCCGTTACTCGCTAAAATATAAAAAATCACCGCATAGTCTAGACTAATACAACGATTTCGGCTTGGCAAAAGTCCTAATAAATTCAAATCTCACTGAGCAGAGAGAAATTATAATTAGAATGTCAGAATTAATGAATTTACGACGGTTGCGCTCATTAATGTGTTGTATGTTATCATTTAAATATTTCGCCTTTGAAATTATTGTTGTTTTCAGCATAAATCATTAATACTTAATCTTTATAACGGATTTTAAACGTATTATTTTGCTTATAGGGAGACAAAGTAAATTATTTTACTAATGTGGGAAGTCATAGGGTTTTAATGAGGTTATATATATATATATATATATATATAACCTCATTAAAACCCTATGACTTCCCACATTAGTAAAATAATTTACTTTGTCTCCCATGTCATATATATCATACCCGTGGCTTCACTTGATTGGCACTTAAACAAACAATACATTATATACTAATACAGACTCGCTTTCTCTGTGTACGCGTAAAGATTTGATCGGGTGTCTTTTTTATTGAAAACGTATTAATGTCTTTCTATGTATTTATCATCACAAACGTCACTTTAATAATTTTAAAAAGGGAAAATATATGTTATTCATTATAATGGAGGCTGCTTTCCTTTCGATTTATTAAATAACCAAGGCGTCATAGGATAATTTCCATTGTTAATCTATAGATACCATAGTCTTACCTCACCTTGGTTTTGATTTAAAATAAAAAATACGAGATCCGGAACATTCGATGTTAAAATCAAAGATATATGCGAAAATTTGGGAAGATCTTTATATCTATACCTTAAACCTAATTTTACTGAAAGCCGCAGTTTGTTTACGTTCAAAGTTCACGCAAACGAAGTCGCGGGCACCAACTAGTTAAAAATAGTATATTAGAAAAACTGCTCATAGTTTAAAAGAACAAATTTTGCCTTTTAATATATATTCAAATGATAATTCAAAGAGGCTAAATAGCTCATTGAACCCCAGGTCATGCAGCTAATTATTTATTCCGTCCGAAGTTAATTAAAAACCCAAATCAGGTGATTTGCATGCTAGTCTTGCGAAAACGTACTCAATTACACTATAATTTAAGTCCTAATTTCCTTAACTAAAAGTGTCATCACGTACTAAAATTAGCGCTCGAATTTTGTGAGAATTAACTCTGACAATGTCTATCAAGTGACGAATTTTCCACTTCTTCAATACAAGTCTCCTGCCAAAGTTTTAACGATGAATAATGATGAAATTCGTTCGACCTTGTATGTCAATATAATGACACTTCACACCGGCGACGATTTTGTAAATTCATAAGTCTGGCACGTGCCTTACTTATTTAAGAGCCAAATTTAATATAATCCATTTCACTCTAACACAGACATAAATACATGTAAGAAAATGATAAGAAAATCAATTAATGTTTCTTCTTAAACATAGTAAATACGATGTTAAAATATAAAAAAGATGACTTATTATATGTTATGAATAAGCAATAGAAAGCGGTGTCCTAATTTAAACGGATTATAATAAAATATTAGAAATATAAACAAGTCCAACGCATAATTTATATTAAAATAAATGGAACTAAAATCTTATAAATCATCCGAACTAACAAGTTTTATTGATGCTAGAAAGAAAGTCTAATATTAATAAATACAATTATTAAGTACGTATTATAAAAAAATATCAAAGTGCTATCACTGAAATAACGATAGACATACAACGTAATACAAATAAAAACGAGCTTTATCTGTCATGAACAAGCGTTAAATTTGTATAACAAGAAAATATAATGTTCCTCACTACCCGCGTCGACAATGCCTTTGAGATAATAATGCGAAGATTTTCGCGTCTATTTGAAAGTTATCTGTGGAATGCTTGTGATTTTTGCTTTCCTTAAAACAAAGCTTAAATAAGAATAAGATATTATGCTCTCCCACTAAGCGAATAGTTCTAGGTACTTAAAATAACATTTTAGGAATAAAAATTAACAGGCAACATAAATAGAACAAAATTTATTATAAACGCCAAAGTTTGTAAGTATAGATGGATGAATGGATGTATGGATGTTTGTTACTCTTTCAAGCGAAAACGGCTTATCGTATCGTATCTAGATGAAATTAAAAGAGGTACAGAGATAGTTTGATAGCTTAAACCTTGGGCCGGTAATACTTGATTATCCGCCAACTGTAAATTGGAACAAAAAACGGACAATTAGAACCTATTTTTTTAAATGTTCAATTTTTTTTTTAATACGATATATCACGAATAAATTGTATCCAAGAATTCAGTAGTCGACCCTAAAATGACTAACGAAGATAACTCATATAAGAATTCAATATTTATGTTATATAATTAAATAGAATATAGATAAATAAGATGTGAAATCAAATATTTAATGATTTAAATATTTTAAATGACTAATCAATACCAAAAGCAATATTATATGAGTCGCTAAAATGTACGATAGGACCAGGTAGGTACTATATAAAAACAAAAATGATCTCTATTACTGTACAGTTATGCGCTGAAATTATTTGCCAAGCATTTAAGACATTCGCATCACCTCTTCGTCTTTTCAAATTTTTGTATCCGTAAAATTGTTGATTTTGTCTCCGTGTTTACAATCTCACGGCTCTGAATGTAGAAAATTCAGCAAATTTATGTTCTACTAGGTCCTCACTTCGGACCTCGGACTTAAAATCGATAAGTCAGGGGTCCGAAACCAAGCGAGAGTGCAGGAAATAGTTTGATACAGGATAATTTTCAACTAGCTTAAACACTAGTACGATTTAAACTGAAATAATTATAAAATACACTCCTCACACATTGTTTAATAAAAACATATAATGAAATATTTGCATGTCATTGTATGGCTTGTACTTACATAAACCTATCAACCAATGAATATTATTTATTTATAAAACTCTAGCTGTCCGCGTCGGCTTCGTCAATCCAATCCAATATAGTTATAAACGTTTTTTTTTTTTATATTAAATTATTTTTTTTTATCATCCAACAAAAGAGTACAATATTCGTTCATTTTATGAATCAAATAAATAGCCGAGTATTTAATTTCGACAATGTCCAACTTTATTAAAATTAGCGTCTTTCGGAAAGAAATATAAATAAAACATGAAGTCTTATGTCAGTGATATATAATTTTATACGCATTTTAAAAAGGCTAGGAAAATAGATCGGGGACTGTAATAAAACATATGATAGGTATAATATATGATTGGATGTATTAGTGTTTTATTGTATTTAAACCCGCATCTGGCCTGAAGCGGTCTGAGTGCTATATTTTGCACAAAGACGTTGGGCTGACCCTTGACCTTTAGACCATTTGAATATCTCCCTCGGCGCAGTTTCGTGAACCAATGTTTTAGAAATTAGCACTGTACACGTGTGTATCTCATATATGATGAGATTCTTGGGTTTAACTTGTTTCCAATCTACATACATAAAACAGTAACCAGACCATTTTTGTAATTGTAGTAATAAATATTTTTAAAGAGTAATTTCTATCCAATATGGATGTTTTATAGAATAATATATATCTCGATATCTTGACGTTATACACGCTTCTATAATGTTGTAAAACGTCATGCTGCCTTTTCGAAAATCTTACAAATACAAATGTCGTAGTTCACGCGAGCGAAGCCATTGTCGAAAAACTAGCCACAACAAATGCCCATACTTAAGACCGTGAAATGATCAAATATTCTATCTAAATTTTTTTTCTCAGCATACTCGTGTTTCGAAGAATATTTTATTTATAATTACTTAAATTAATCGATTTAAATGAATAAATACTCAATAATTTAAGGCCGATATGAACTTTCCGTGGGTGTGGAGATAGCATTCAGTTAACCGCTTTTACCAAGTTTCTATAGCATTCAATAAATCATAGTGACAAAAGATGGTGTTGAATGTCGACCTTCGTGCGAGCCTGTGCCATTGTCACCACAGTTCGATGTATTTGCTTGGTAGAATCGGCCGGGAATAGATTTCTTATGTAGCCTATAATTTTGCTTAAATTTGATTATTTGCGAGATTAAATTTCGTGTTGTTGGGTCGTTTCGGTCTGTAGACGCATTGTGTGTAAAAAATTATTCAATTCAACATATATATCCAGGGAGCTGTAGATAGCTAGCCTCCGCTTTTTCAAGTTCACCCATTTAATGACCGTGCTAACCGTTGCTTAACTTGCGGCAATAGAAATATTATCTTTGAAATTTTCGACTATATACCGATATACCTGTCATATGTCCAATATATATTACCTAAAGGTATGTCAAACGTATATTATGGTTACAGATCCCCACTATTATATGCAACAATATATCCTTACCAGTAAAGATTTATAGACTTACTATAGATCTATATAAAAAGAAAAATTTCGCTTCTAGTCCGATCTTTTAATTTTA
>NC_052130.1:3369426-3391560 GCF_012273895.1 Zerene cesonia | reverse complement strand
CTTTAAAGGAAATTTACATTTATATAGTAACAATTGAAATACAAAGAGTAAATACACAATAGTTTTATTTTAAATGCAACGGTAGACATCTATCGGTAGACCTACAAGAGTTATTTTATTATATGAGATATTTATAATTAGTATGTCCAACCTTGTAACATACTGATTCTAATTTAATAGAAATAGAATTGAACATTATTAACTAATTTCTTGGTTTACTTTTTCCTAATAATAGAGATAAAGCTCTGATGGATACTGTGTCAATTCATTATATAAATACATCATTTATTTTGTTTTTATTCATAGCTTGAGGATTCTATTATAATTAAATTGATTCATAGAAAATATACATAACTGTTAACTACATACAACACTGTTATACACAAAATTATGATCGTGTGTTATTATAAAACGAGACTTGCTTATGTTCTTTAGTTAAACTAAAATTTTCAATGCATCCAATAAAATCAGTATGTCAACATTTATTTTTCTACTAGCTGCGCCCCGCGGTTTCACCCGCGTAAGTCCGTATCCCATAGGAATATCAGGATAAGAAGTTGCCTATATGTTATTCCAGTTGTCCAGCTGTCTACGTACCAAATATCATTGCAATCGGTTCTGTAGTTTTTGCGTGAAAGAGCAACAAACACAAACGCATCCTTATTAACTTTCGCATTTGTAATATTAGTAGGATAGTAGGATTAATTAAAATTAGATTTCACAAATAGAATTAGCAGGTGATAAAATGTTTTGATATTTTTAATAATGAAGTGGATATTAGAAAACCCGAAATTTAACCCAATAAATATTGGAGAGCAATTTTATCCCCCTGTGTATCGGAAGTAATTCCAGATGATGAAATGAAAACAACCCGGGGTCGTTCAGGGTTCTGTTCATTTCAACAGAAAACAAAAGCAGAAGCGGGTAACAAAAATGATTGGATATTCTTCAGTTGACTTGAACCAGCGTGTTGGGTCTAAAAAATGTATACTGTGTATTTTAACAGTTTTCGTATTGTATTCGGAACGACGCATCTCTTGTCGTTTTTCCATCAATGAGGATAAGAAAAATAGGTTATAAGAAATAACAACCGTCTACCTCTTGCCTTTGTCAATTTTGTCAATTTGTTTTCAATAAATAAATACAGAATAAGATATACCTCCCGTATTATTAGTATATGTACTAGCTAACTCGTACGATAAATAAAAAGGAAAAACGAAAAATTTGAATTCTTTGTCATTGTGACAATATATTAAATATTCTATCGATTTCGCAACAGTGCTAGTAATGACAGATTATAACGGAATCAAGAATCATACAGTACGTGCAATCTCAAAACGATACCAGTACGAGCCTCTCACCATACATGCAGTGTTAGCTAGGCTGTACAAAGCAATTGCATTCTAGTTAGAAATCACCGCAAAATCTCTGATTGGAACAGTTGCATTAGTCCAACCACAACACGGCGGATGCTTATTTTGTCCCACGTGTATTCTGAAAACGTGCTCTTATTTCAAACCTTGAACCTCAGAGTTTTCCTATATATATAATGTATGTGAATAATATTTCAACCTAAAGTTGTGTATTTGTAGACTAGCGTTCGCCTGCCGCTTCGCCCGCCTGGTCAAAAGGAATTTAATAGCCTAGTATTAATATTAAATAATTAATATTATCTGAATTTGGGAGATAAGAAAGGCATCATAGTTTATTTTCTTGACAAGTATAATAGGAACAAGATAATAATTGAGGAAAATGATAGCCTAAGTGATTTCCTCCCTTTTAACTCTCTAACTAATATAAAATCACTCCATTCTGTCGTGAAAAAATTACAAACAAAGACACATTTTCGCCTTTATGACATCATTGACGACTTTACACTAACGGTTACACGAGCTTGAGACGACATCATTCGTGTTTACTTGAATTTTACTATGTGATAATGTAGCCCCTTATTATTGAAAAAAAATGCTAAGCTATAAAATATTATGTCGTTTCATCCATAAATAAAGCCCTCACAAAAATACTGGTATCACTGTTTCCAAATGGAGCAAAGAAAACGTAAGGTGTGATGACCAGAATCTAAATCGTTCCTTGAGATATTTAATAATAAAAGAAGCGTGAATAAGCATTCATATAAAGTTTAATATTCACGTATCTGGAGGCACGGTTAGTCCTTCCGCCATTACAAACTAAGCGAAGCGCACAAGCACTAACCTTATTTGCCTTTTCACGAAGTCTTTCGGCGATATTTTGAAGCCTCGTTATAATATATTTATTATGGCTTGTGCTGTATGTACTTGGCTTTATACTGATAGATCTGATATCTTTAATAGTACAAGCCCTGTAGAAAATTTTATACTGTATGTGGTAGTCGAGCACGCTTCGGGACGAATTGAGCCAGCTCGCACCGGGGAAGTACCACACCCCCACAGAAGACCGGCGTGAAATAGCATTCTGCTGTGTTTCGTTCGGTGAGTGCAGGAGCCGGAGGCCCATATCCTTTTCCTTACCCTTCCCAGTCCTTTCCTTTATTCCTATAGCCAATCCTTTCTTAATCCCTTCCCAAAAAGTCGGCAATCCATTTGTAGAGGCGTAAGATCTGCAATGGACCTTATGCCTCTCCAAATGTTCATGGACGGTGGTAGCGCTTACCATCAGGCGTCCCACCAGCTCCATTGCCGACTGTAACATAAAAAAAAAAAAAAAATATGGGATGTAATAGTTTATAAGTATTATTAAATTAATCTTTATTTTGTGCTACACTGTTTCGCTGAATAAATGTTTTCTTTCAAAGAACGAATATAATATACATAAATAATATAAATAAGTCGAACATAATATTTGATTGGCCATAACTTAAGTCATCATAAAATAAATACTAGGCTGAATTGACTGGATAGGAGTGTGACAGTAACGTGGGCAGATATTTTATTGGCCAATTACATTTATTCTATTTGGTACTAACGATACCGAATAGAATAAAATACTCCGACATATACAATGATAATGGAAGACTTGCATATTATAGTTTGTTGTTCCTGAAATATATTCTAATTTGATAAGAAGTTACATTATAGTTCGTATTAGAATATAGACTAAATTCCTATTGAGCTAAAGAAAACCAAACAGACGCGATTGGTCATAAAAATAGAAAAAGAGGAGGACTTGGTTCAATATAAATAAATTTAACTAATAAACAAATAGGACGTCTTAAATTCAACACTTATTTTATAATTCTCCCAAATCAAAAAGTTTGTTATTATTTCACAAACAAATATACAAAAAGGACCCGATTTTATTGCATAGAAAAATTCATCATAGACAAGGTGCCACTTCTTCAAGTCATTGTATTAAAATACAAGTTACTCTCATATAATAACGAGGCCTGATATAAACACTTTGATCTGAAGGGACGTACGTAGATAACGTTGGGCCAACGATTTCTGCTATTATCTCGCAGTATTATCGTTTTGAGGCCTCGTTATACAGGATAAGTCTTTAGGAGGAATTTTGCTCGGATTCTCTGGCGTTGGTTATTCTTTAGTGGTTCTTTGTTAAGCTTTGCGCAAAATATTTACGGGTTCAAACAGAGTCTTTGAATTTGTTAAAGATATGTTTTTATTTATATATCTATTAATGGATTCTTGAAACACGCTTTTATAAACACCTAAATTTTTTTATGTATCCAACTCCTTTAGACTCTATTTAGACCCACTTTAAACAGACATTTGAATTCAAATTCCTGAATTGAATTCACAAATTTGATTAAATAATTAAAGCATATTTATTAGCTTTTTAACTATATTCATTTTAAATGAAATTTAATCTGACCTACGATTACGATTACAACGGCTTACCAAATTAATAAAATATATAATCATTTAGAAGCATAATAAGAGATATTTTTTGAAAAGAAAAATAATTGATGTTATATGTAGCTCTGTCATAAATACCTAACGATATTTTATTATCTATTTTACTTAAACATCATCCCAGAAAACAAAGCTACGGTTCCTTTGTTTGTACAATGAGTAATTAAAATTTGTGTTTGATATTTCCAAAATAATTAGGCGGATAATGCAAGGTTTCTAATTGTATCCACAGAGATGGCCATTAGCAAGATTAAAAGGTATCGTATCAAAAAACGCGTATTTGTAAAGAATCTCCCAATTAGTTCCTTTGTGACCTACACAAAGACGAATTAGCCGATATAAGAACATTCCGTTTGTATAAAGGTGTATTTTATTTTGTCAACCGACTTCAGAAAAAGCGGGTTATCAATGCGACAGTTTTTTGTGTTTGTTTTAATCCGATTTTTATAATACTTCATTTAAAAGTGGTCCACTCCCATGTTGTCCAATTGTGCCTTCATTTAGTCTAGTTCTCACAATTTGAATACGGCTTAGTTTTTATTATGATAACTATTTGTAATATGTTCAGTTACAATTATACTATTTATATATAGGATACCTGTTTTGAACAGTTCGCCATCGCACCTAAACACTGGCAAATGCTTGCCTGGACAAATGTCAGACAGACACTTCACATCTATTCAATTTAATCAAACGCTATCAGCGATACACACTGCAATTTCAATCGAATTCATTTGTTAAAACTGCTTATGAGTTGGTACAAATACATTTACCATGTATCCAGACACAGCGAATCGAGTCAACATTCTTCATTCAAACCACAAGGGACTGTTACATGCTACATCTTGAAAAGAGGAGTGGAACCTTCCAGAGAAGCGCTCCATATTAGCCCACATCTTAGCTTACCATCAGGCGAATTTTTAGCGTTTGAATCAAAAGAATTACATTCAGTACTTCGCTACCAACTTCTGATATACCTTATATCAAATTCCTTGGCGTAAGCATATGTCAGTTAGGTTAGAGGTTCTATTCTACTATCGTTTATGCGATAAATCTAGGCCTGTTGCCATTGTGGTTCCTTAAAGAACATTATTTTATTTATATAGGCTTAGGTACCAATACATCTACACCTACGACATAAGTGACGTAGTTTATAAAATAAAATAAGTAAAAAATTATTTAAAAAAATAGGTGTGGCATATTGAAAAAATAAAGTAGCGAATTTGTAATTAAATGAGCCAAACAAATCTAAAATAAATCCACTTAATTGAACACCCTTTTTTCTTATTTCGATATTGCGTTGAGCTTTTGATAAAATTTTAACGCAAAGGCCTAAGGCGAAAGAAAAATACATCCACGTTACGGTTACCGATTATTCATGCCGTAAATAAACCCTAATTTGTTTGCATTTCGAATGTATCCTCCATAAAGCATACTTCGACATACAAATAACTGAAAAGTTTATTTCATACTCGAATATTACTTTTCTCATTTTGAATTCGTACGTTTAATACATTAATAAGTTAACCACATGTTTAGGGATTTATAAGGCGATTTATTTTGTTTTTATTGTGAAATTGGGAGTTTGGGTGGATAGAATGAATAGTAGGTATTTGCGCCTTGTATTTAGCATTCAAATGAACAGTGAAAATGAATGAACTAACTAAAATTTAGATATAAATTTTAGTCTCTTTACCGTGCCGCGTCTAGAATAAACAATAGTATGAAATGATTAATTTACAGCCGTTACAACTAATTGAAAGTTACCAAACACACTTAGTTCGATTAAAACCCATAAAAAGTGTTAAATTTAAGTACACACAAAATTATTTACTAGCTCACCGTCCGCGGCTTCGCCCTCATAGTCATAGGAAAATATAGTCAAGGCCAGGGTTTCCAATACCAGGTTTTCCAGTATAAAACTTATCTTTTGTAAGGACAAAGGTTTGTAGTGAAAGGTCACTAGTCTCAAACTATCTTTATACCAAATTTCATCCATACGTATTTAGCGGTTAAGGCGTGAAGAGACAGACTTACTTTCGCATTCACAATATCATAATATTGAACTATCCACTAAGACCTAAATAGCAAGAGCTAACAAATATGTTACAAAAAAGAACGTACAAATCCATTAAACCATTATCAGATATTCACAGTGATGTAACTGACGTGCGTAAACAAATCCTTTGAAACTCGGCGATCCTTCTAAATTCCCACAGAATTAAACTTGTATGTAAATAAAATGAAGGGTGAACCGCCGGATTTAAGGCCGCTGCTAACGGTTTGCGAGGCGAAATTCCTCAGGCCACGAACAACTTTTTAAAAACGGAATATCGTCAAACAAATAACTGTTTGAAAAAAGAATATCGGCTAACAAGGGACGGCGGTAAAATTCAGGAAAATTGTCTTTTACTAGTCAAAAAAATTACGTTAAGAAGAATTACGTTTAAGTTTAATCAGGATGATCGCAGTTTGTGATTGGTTTAATAATAGACAAAGTTAAAAAATGCGATCATACAGAAGGATCAGCTAGGCTAGGCTGTAACGACAACCTAAAATGCATCTGTATTTAAAAAATGTATTAATAGAAAGCTTTCTCCTGTACTAAATTTTTTAACATTTAATTATCTTCCGTGCGCTCATTTCCCATTAGAAGTAACATAGGCTTAATATCATATAATAAATTATCCCTATGTAAAAAAACTTAATTGAAACATAAGTAATACTAAAACGGATGCTTGGTCAGCTCTGTTAGTCATAACCTTTGCAAACAACTTTTTGCTCTCGTTTTTCGTACCGCTATTTAGGGGCTTTTAGAACTCTGTTGAGTTTGGTAAAATTAACGAAAATATTTTTTATACAAATATACTCGACGGTTTTTTTGTTCTTTGTACATAATTATTTAATAAAATACGTTTTTTGATTATTGTAAATATTTTCAACCCTGTTCTTTTCAGTTTTTATGAAATTTCACGGAAAATAAATGATTGGAATTTTTTAATTTATGGGTTTATTGAATTTTTATTGAGTTCGCACCCGCATACGACAAGGCACGACGGTGTAAAGATAGGTATATAATTTGAAGAAGTAGTTACTGTCATTTAATTAAAAAATGATCATACTTATTAAAATATAACATCGTTGTTTTTTGTTGTCGTGAACAGATAATTAATATTTGGATATGTTTCATTGTTTTGTAATTGTATATTTATCCTTCTTGTTAATTCTGGCTGAAGATAAGAAAATACGTAATTCTAAATTCTTTCCATTTTTATTATAACTGCGAGTTTTGTTATAATTAAATTATAAATACGTAGAGAAATTCGCAGAAATACAGAACATTTGCAATTACCTTTAAAGAATTAATTCATTCCTATTTCTTTTTAAATAGTTGATCAATAATATAAAGCTATAATATAAGTCATATTCTGGATTATCATATTTTAGTTTGTAACCGAATACACACGCGTAAAGCCGCGAACTCCAACTAGTTATTCAATAACCTACTTAGTACTCCGCTTTGTCCACACCACACTGAAACATTATGGTAATAGTTTAATATTTAGTTTCACGAACTTGTATGAAAAGTTCTGCTAAAACACTTTAACACTACGCTTAAAATCACTTTTGTAATTAGTGACAATATTAACATTAGAATAGTTTTAGATCATACTAGCCATAACCCGCGGCGTCACTCGCTTTTTACCCGGGTAAAAAGTAATGCGCTCATTCAAACTATATTCTATCTCTGTACCCAATTTCATACAGCTACGAAAAGAGTAACAAACATACATACTTACAAACTGTTGCGTTTATGTTTATAAAATATAGTTAGAGACTATAATATAACTATGTACAATGCTTCAATCCTACAGCTTTGTTTATTTTTTCCTTTATACATGTTTTTTCATTTTAAGGACATAACGGAAAAATTATAACCATTATATTTCATTTCTTTAAATACATTTTACCTCCTATTTCTTCCATTTGTAAAATATATAACAAATGTATATTTTTAGACTCATACAAACACAAAAATTATGTTATCATTCCGAAAAACTGTTTCTCCGCGTATTTATCTTTAAATATTATTCCAATACAAACCCAACCTAGAATTAATACGACATTGGAATACAACATTCTAAAGCTTGGTATTGGAATATCTTATCGATAGTTGGTAGAATAAAGACATCTCACTGTTCCAAGATTATTTCCTTTTCTTGGATAGCTGGTAATCTCCAACGATTGGAAATTAACTGAAAAACCATAAGAGAAACATCGCGGAAGCTATTTAAACCAGAGATAATATCTATTACTGACTCTTACTAGTTTTTTAAAGAGAAAGAGATACTTAATTTATATCTTGTTGTTTTTAATTCAATCTGCGATACAATAAGCTTCTAATTATTATTCACGTACATACATAGATAATCACTACATAGTATAAAACAAAGTCGCTTCCCGCGTCTATAAAACCACTCCGAATTTAACGTGTGCGAAACCACGGGCGGTAAGCTAGTTAAACATATGAATAAGTATGGAAATTCTTCCAGACACTATTTATTGTGTATTTTTTCACTCGACAAGCATTTTGATGTCATTGTTTACGGTTTAATATAATATATATAATATATATTATTTAATTTAAGTTATGCAGGGGACTTTAATAATTTATATAGCTATAGGGTTTGATTGATCGTTTTACGTATATTCGTTTGTTATTTGAATTTAAGATCAAAAACAAATAATATTTGAATCAGGATTGTGTTTTTTATTGCTAAACTAAATCAATGTATTAAAAAAATTAAGAGTTGCTTTATGATGAAATAAAACGAAGTGAAAAGTAGTACGTGATTGTAAGAATAATATCTTCAGCCTATATGTAACGAATTCACGTAGTAAATCTCTCGTCACGTTCGAATTTATTTCAGAATACCTTCTCATTGGAATTCAAATAATGTCCTTAACATATATCTTTATTATCTGGGCTTTACTATTTTCATTCGAATGATAATATTAATAAAAATATATGCAAATAACCATTTAAAACTATAACTTTATATTGTTGTTTTTCAAGATATGCGTAGCAATGCTACAAAAATACTGGAGAATGTAGTGTTTAGAGTAAAGGTTTCAGTGTCCCTATGAGCATTGAAATCAGGAAAAATGGATTTGATTCAATTACACTAGCGATTTATTACTTACTTAGCGGTCGAAGGAGGTCGGTAGGGTAAAGAGAAGGACATCGAATCCCACTACGATCGAAATTTGTTTTATTATTCCGAATTTTTAAACTAAACATCATCATCATCATCATCAGCCCATATATGTTCCCACTGCTGGGACACAGGCCTCCTATGAGGGTTCAGGCCATAATCCACCACGCTGGCCAAGTGCGGGTTGGCAGATGTCACATGTCGTCGAACTTTTGATTCTTGGACATGCCGGTTTCCTCACGATGTTTTCCTTCACCGTTTTAAGCAGTGGTGATGTTATCCCTATGCGCAGATAAATTGAAAAATCAATTTACTTCCTGCACGCACGCCCGGTCTCGAACCCCGACTTATCGATTTTGAAGTCCGAGGTTCTCACCACTGAGCCACCACTGCTCACAAACATCAAATGCATGCATGCAAACATCATATTTTATGTCTATTTTGTCTTTTAAAAAATCTTTACAATTCGCCTTCAGAGTTGTTGACGCTTTACGTACTTCTCATGAATTTTATAACCTAGAACCGCCAGCAATTATGTTGGAACCCAAGAAATATGGTCGTCTGAACACGCACTAGTATAAATATAAAAGTTTTGATAGGGAGATATGAGGTTTCTCGAATATCAAATTTATTTAAGGTTTATTTTTGCGCTAGTATTTCACGTTGTATTATAAAAAAAAATAATGAAATTGGTACAAAATTTTACATAAATACGTTTATTTTCTGGATTATTAATGTAAAGCTATTAGTATTAAACACTGAACATTTTTGTTCTAAATAAAGCAGAAACTACCAGACTTCAAAACTGTAGTATATAGATAGCCTCTTTATATAATTATCTTGTATTTTAAAGATATCATGATTTTTGTTTGAACTCTCCAATTAGGATTCCTCTAATAATCATATCATACTAATATTATAAATCCGAAAGTTTGTAAGGATGTGTGTGTGTTTGTTGCTCTTTCACGCAAAAACTACTGATACGATTGCAATGAAATTTGGTACATAGACAGCTGAACAACTGGAATATCATATTGGCAACTTTTTATCCCGATATTCTTACGGGATACAGACTTACACGGGTGAAACCGCGGAGCGCAGCTAGTGAATAATAAAAGTAATGTTATTAAAACAGTCTCCTTAACGACTCGAGGGAAATAACAAACGTTTTGTCACACAAAAACCAATGCATTATTAATATCGGCCTGAATCTACGAACTTAATTAGGGTCTTCTAATATTACAAAGGAGGACAGACCTCATTTCCATATAAGCTGCCCTAAGCACTATACCTTTTGACTTTTCAAAGGACCTCGGTTTGCGTATCCTACATACGCGATTTGCGGCGGATGACTTGTTCAAATATGAACGGTGATGAAATTATAAAAATTGTTTAACCTGCTATTAAATTCCATTTAGCGGTCGTTTACTAGATGCTTCATTAAAAATGTTCATGTTTGTGTTAAATATACATCATAATATGTTGTTTTGGATGTTTTGAAAATTCGATTATATATTACACTATCTGCGCCTCACGGTTTCCCCTGCGCAAGTCTGTATCCCGTAGGAATATCGGGATAAAAAGCCTATTGCCTATATGTTATTCCAGTTGTCAAGCTATCTACGTACCAAATTGCAATCGGTTCAGTAGTTTTTGCCTGAAAGAGTAACAAACATGCATACACACACATCCATCCTTACAAACTTTCGCAATTATAATATTAATAGGATAGGATTTAAAGAAATATCTGAGACGAGAAATAAGATTTATAATATACACTGAAGTAGCGATATATTAATATTAATCTTTAATAATTGTTATTTAAATCATTAGTAAACAAATGAAGGGATTCTCAATATTATAGTCTAAAATAGAAATATTAATCAAACAAATTTCCAACTCAAACATGTATTTAGTCAAATATATAACTAAATGTGGATGTTAGAAAATATTTGACGTATTAATGGAACCTTAACATAGTGTATAATTATTTAACTTAAGTAAATATTTATTTATAGAAATCTCATGTAAGTTTTGGACGTATAAATAATATGTAGTTTTGCTTGACGAATAGACATGAGAATTTAACAAACGAGAGATTTTTTTAAAGAAATCCTATCCATCTAATATTATAAATGCGAAAAATTGTAAGGATGTTTGTGTGTTTGTTGCTCTTATACAAAAACTACTGAACCGATTGCAATGAAATTTGTTACGTAGACAGCTGGACAACTGGAATAACACATAGGCAACTTTTTATCCCGATATTTCTACGGGATACAGACTTACGCGGGTGAAACCGCGGGGCGCAGCTAGTATTCTATAAAAACTAATGCGTAATAGAACTATTTATACAAAAAAAGCTCTTTAATAAAAAGGGTAGGTTAAACATACGAGTTTTATAGATGTACATAAAAACAACAAATTCTGTATTCAATAATGTGTATATTTTAATATCGTTTCGCCCGGGGCGTCGTGCTGTTAACGTTATAGATTTTTCAATACGTACTATCAATAAAGTGTTTTAGAAGGTCATTTCTGTATCATTCAAAACTTGGGTTAGCGGTTTAAGAATCAAAATGAGCTTAATCAAGTCACATATTTGATCATGTTATTATAAATGCGAAAATTGTTAAAGTTTGGTTATCTTTTTTCACGTCGTAACGGAGCGATTTTATACTGTGATTTTCGTGTCTTAATGGTTAAGGAAGCTAAAGAGTGATATAGTCACTATACCCTCTCATTTCTATGGAAATTTCCGTTGACCACGAAGAAAAGGCCTTTTGTTTGATGTTAAATTTGATTGATTACAAATAAAACTCTTACTTTCGCTCAACCATTATTTTTTTTATATTTTTGAATACTAAAATACATCCAGCCATAAACGAATGAAAAGATTTAACGATCCTCAACTAGATAAAAAAAATTCGCAAAAAAATCCCGTGCAAATTATGATAGGCTATGGTCATTTGTTAAATAAATACCGTTAAAAATCTGCGTTTTAAAACCAGACTTAAACACATAAGTATGTATTGAAAATAAGCAATCATTGAATAAGATATTCTATAATACTATGAAATGTCTAAATGGAATTAAGAACGTGTATATTATAAAACACATAATTTATAATATAATGAAATGTAGGTGTAAAAACGTAACCCTTATTAAAATTCATGTAATTAAAACTTATAACTCGATTACTAAGAATTAAGATACACACCCTTAAAACTTTCATTGTATTTAATAATTAACACCAGCAGAGTTGACGCTGAATGTACCTAATTATAACTTTATAACCCAAATATCGCAGAGGTTATTAAATTAGGAGTTTCTTACGTGAAACCTCTGCGGAATACCAATGTTGCCCTGCTCAATATAGATATTTCGTCATGTTACCAGCATTGAAATCATAATGGAATTCTGATTTTAGAAATACTGTATTATAGTCGAGTAATTTGTTCTCTTTTACATGTATTATACTTGTAAAAAATTACAATTTTAGAAGGTAAAGGAAGAGCAAGTAAGATTATAAGTTTTTATAAAATTTTCTGAGGAATATAGAAAGGATTTTGATCCTTTGTTTTATGAGTAGAAATAGCTGGCTCGACTCCGCCTTCATTACAATAGTTCTTTTACATTTACTAGTGAAATTTCTCGTGAAATCAGTCCATGATCAAATAAACAATGTCATGATCGTATTACAACAGATAATTCAATTTAATTATTTGCATACATTACTATCAATATTTTCGTCTTATGGAGTACTTTTTTCCTTGTTCGAATCCATTATAGATGTTCGACAATTTTGAATTCATTATGCCCTTTGAGATACTTACAAAGATAGCTTCTAAAATCAATGTTTGTTGGAAAAAATAATAACCGTCAAAGCTTATGAAAAGAAAAGCTGTTTAGTAACTATTAAGGTGTAGCAATAGGGGATTCGGTCATTATGTCATTATTCCCTTGGATTTTCCTGTTGTACGTAGGAAAAAAACGCAACATTACTCGATTACAATAGCGAAGGCAGGAAGTGTGAACTACTCCATGTCTTTTTGTTATCATTTGATGGCTTATTCCTTTTTGTACTTACTTCGTAAATCCTTTATCATTTACAAATAAAGTTAATATTGTGTTGTCATTGTGTACTGCTGTGCTTAATTTTTTAAGTAAATTCTGATTTTCAATACATAGTCTAACAAGTTTCATTAGATATCTTTCATTTAGTGTATTGCATTCTGAAAATCTGTTGTAATTAAAGGCATCTGTTGTATTATTCTAACATATAATTAAAAGTTTTAATGTTCTATGTCCGCAAGATTAATCAGTTTGTAATACATACACTGTACCTAGCTTACTTTTGCCCAATTTTTTCGATGTAATCCATAGTGTAATACATACAATTTAATATTTATTTCAAATCACCATATTTGTTCGCTCCATCTTGTTGGATTTCAAAGTTAAATCCTTCATTTAGCTATAGTTTGGGTCTCAGTCCTTTAATCTAGGCAAGGATTATTGCATTATTCATATAGGATACATACGCGGCTATTCAATTCCACGTAGTTTTTATCCCGTTTTCCGAGTTCCAGAAAAATGCAATATCGTGTCGATTCACATTGTAAAGCCTCTTATAAAAACTATTGCATCAATGTGTTTTTGTTTTATGTCAATTTAATTTATTTGGTGATTTTGTTTTATAAAGATTGCTCTTTTCTTTAACCCTATTTTATGATGACAACGATCTATGTATATGAAAATAGATTATTTAATTGAATAGCTGATGATATCATGTTTAATTATTATTATTTCTTTTTCTTTCTTGATAACCAACCATGTTCTATCTACCTCGAGATGTGCTTATTTATTTTTATTTTTTCATCTGTTCATTTTCATTATTTCGTTTAATTATTCTAACAATATCAAAAATTGCGTGATTAAATCACGCGTTAAATATTGCATACAAAAGATGTCGGTGTTAAGGAAACAATAAATAATATTTACATAACACGGCATAGCTTTATTCTCATTAAGCTGTGTAAGTTAACATGCAAATGCGAGTCATACAGGGGTCTGTTCTGGGGCCTATTATGTATAAACGCGTGTTATTATAATATGCTAATATGGAACTACTTTGGCTTGAAATCAGAATATTTATAATCCTTTTCTCCTCAAAAATATACGTAAACTAAACTATAAACGTACTTTATCGTGTATTTTTGGAGTACGTATGCGTTTTATTGAAACTACAGAAACGGAAGCATGAATCCTTTCATCATCTAGCAGAGTAATCTACGTTTTTTGTTTGTTAAGACCAAGCTATAACTAACGAATTAAAATAAAACGGTAATCTTAATTGTGCCCATACACCTTATACGTCATTGTAGTTAGATATGATTCAGGTTAATGTTTCCAACTCCATCTACGTCTTGTAATGGGTAGTTAGGATTTTAAGACAGCGTTATTGCTTGGAAATGTATGTACTTCGGCAGATATGATCACATTAAATTTTATTGTCCTTTAATGCGTCATGTCTCCTTGTAAGTTGTTAAATGTTGCAGTTTGTATGTCATACTTTACAATACACATTACATTCTAATGCTCGTCTTTGAGTTTTAAATTATATTTCAATGTCATATTTTTAGTCGATAAACTGAACTGTATTTCGGAAGGTGATATGCTACCAAGTATGAGGAATAGTTTATTGTTAAGTTTACAAAACACAAAGCTACCTATTGAACCGTTTCGAGAATTTTCCATTTCCAATTTTATAGTGCGAACATTTTTTAAACACAGTTTCTTTTCTTTTCAGGTCGGAAATTTACTTCCCGATCAACGGTACTAATGAAGCAATCTGCAGGCGGAATATTGAACTAGCAGCCACTCAAACCGCCTTCAAGTGCAATAAAACAACACTCCCTAACCAAAGACAGCCTTCGAGCAATACCAAACTTTATAACCAAAACAAAAGGAAGATAATTCTATCACGCAAATACGCAATCAAATGGCTCTGTTCGGAATTGGAAAGACAATCCAAGCGATATGTCAATTAAAGCCCATTCACGATTGTAATCAATTGCGACACTCGAAGACCAAACAACTCCACGACGAAGTTTTATATCAAACTTGATAAGCTATTTAATTTCGATTCGAAGGGGACAAATCGTATAATTTAAAAGGCCGAACCTCATGTATGGTAACACCAAGGCAATTATAATCGCCCAAGCCAGGGACTCGTATGGCGGCTCCAAATAACTCACACTATCCACGGCCTAGCTTTGTTACTTTATCTTCGTGTCTTCTAACACTCGTATCTTTAGTATCGCAAGCAGACTTGGCGTTCGCCACATTCGATTTCAATTCAACTTTATCAGGAGTCAATATTAGCAACCCAAATTCGACGCTCAACTGGTCCTTCTACGATAATAACGCGACCGTTGTGAATCATTCGCACATAAAACATTCTAAGTATTCGACCCTAGTAACAGTTCTTTTGGCGGCAATTTTTATGATCGTCATTTTTACAACCATAGTTGGCAATATTTTAGTTTGCGTCGCCGTTTGCTTAGTTAGAAAACTGAGAAGACCGAGCAATTACTTGATCGTTTCTTTAGCGGTAAGCGATCTTTGTGTTGCTATTATGGTAATGCCGGTAGCGATGGTTTATGATTTAATGGGCTCGTGGCCTTTTGGACCTGTAATTTGCGATTTTTGGGTATCCAGTGACGTCTTGTCGTGCGCAGCGAGCATCCTCAATCTTTGTATGATATCCGTAGACCGTTATTATGCTATTACTAAGCCTTTAGAATATGGGGTGAAAAGAACGCCTAGAAGAATGCTTTTCTGCGTTTTCATTGTGTGGATGAGTGCTGCTTTCATATCGCTTCCACCAGTTTTAATATTAGGGAATGAGAAAACAGAGACTTCGTGCTCAGTGTCACAGAATCAGGGCTATCAGATTTACGCTACATTTGGTTCATTTTATCTGCCCCTCACTGTTATGGTGGTTGTATACTACAAGATATTTAGCGCCGCCAGAAAAATTGTAAAAGACGAAAAACGAGCCCAGTCTCATTTAGAAACACATTGTTATTTGGAAATCAATGTTAAAAATGGCGGGGCGACAGAAGCTAAACTTCTGGGAAATCAACCAACGCAAAATCCTACGCGAGGTTCAACAGCCAGCACAAATACAACTGTAAGTTTTTATATATTTAAAGTAAATATAAAAAAAATAAAGTAAAATTGTTCACACTCTTTTACATTCGTCGTTCATTGGAAACTGTGTTTAAGCCATTTTTATATTGAAATAATTAATTTACGATATAGATCGTCACATTTTCCTTTATAAAAAAAATAATTTAACATGGTAAATGAATATTTCCTTTCGTTTTATTTTACGTATTTATAAAGTGTATTGTATATTGTATAAATTTTGTTGATTTTTTAGTGTTTCACTTAAGTAAAGTGACAAAAAGTAACCATTTATTCTTCTATTTCAGTGCAGTATGGATAAAGCAGAAAACACAATAGGAAGGTGTTTTTCGAGTAGAAAATCAAACGAATCACAATGTCCTATGTTGCAACCACCAAAGACGCCAACCAAACCAATACACACGATAAACCGACCAGGTCAAAGAGATCCAACGCCAGAAAATAAAGAACAAAGCAAGGAAAACAAACGAAGGCAGTCCAATGAAAACAATCAAAAACTAAGTACTAGTAGAATTCGCTCGTCACTATCAACATTTGCTCAAAAGAGTCACATCGCTAAGGATCTTTTGCACCCATCTAATTCTCCGCATCAGAAGAAACTTCGTTTTCATCTGGCAAAAGAACGCAAGGCATCCACAACTCTTGGCATCATTATGTCAGCTTTCATTATATGCTGGCTGCCTTTCTTCGTGCTTGCCTTAATAAGGCCGTTTGTTAATGAAGACACGATCCCGGACGCAGTAAGTGCACTCTTCTTGTGGCTCGGCTACATAAATAGCCTTCTAAATCCAATAATTTATGCGACTTTAAATAGAGATTTTAGAAAGCCGTTCCAGGAAATTCTGTTCTTTAGATGTTCTAATTTGAACCATATGATGCGCGAGGAATTCTACCATAGTCAGTATGGAGGTCCAGAGCAGCATTACTGTGTAAATAATTCATCTAAAATTCAAAATTACGATGAAGGCGTCGAAATCGTTTCGGCTGTAGACAGGGAGGAAACGCGGGCTACGGAGAGCTTTCTATGATTGTCAATACCCCAGGTCGATCCCAAAGACCTAGATACTGTGATCTAATTAAGACTAAGTAAAGGTGTAGTGTTTACTTTAAACTTTTAAGCGTTAAGTATTATAAACGTTGTACCAATCAAACTAGTCCTAGTACAGACATGTACTGATTTCTTTTGTAATATAAGTCATGTAGATTTAATATCAGTGGAAGGGGTATGGCTTGACCAAAGAGTCGTAGCTGATTGAAGAGATTTTTTAAAGTTGTGAATATTTCATATTTAATTAGTTCTAAGTTATGTGACTGTGTAGTGAATTAAATATGTAATACATGTGATAGTAGATAGTAGATTTGTTCTGTTTGTCCGTTGAGAGTATATTTTATTGTAACCCTAACGCCTCATCCTAATCCTGGTAGTTTACTTTGTAAGTCGTGGAGGTATGCCGTATCGCATGAAGTTAATGTGAACTATGAATTTAATTAGAAATACCAAACTATGATGTGATAGTACTAACAAGAACGCCGGTGCACCTCAATATTATCATTAAAGTAACATACAAGCATGAGAGTTACATCAATACAAACTTATTCAGTTAGCGGAACGCATAAGAATTGTATAAAACCGAAACATATGTATTTTTATTTAAGTAGATCAAATATACAACCTTTTTGTAAAATAATAAAAATGTTGATGTTTTTTTTTTTCAATCAATCCGAAGGTACTAATATTTTATAATAAGATACCTACTTCGACACTCCTCATTCGCCCTACATCATTTATATTTGTAACGTCATTTAAATATAAGTTACTTTGTATACGTTTGTAATAATAGTTTTGATATTTCATCAAAATTCAGTAATGTAAATATTGTTCATATTTCGCATAAGTAGATGATAAAAATAACATAATAAGTATATATTATAATGTGGACATAACAGATACCGTGGGGAAACTACGCTTGAAAAAAAAAAATAATTTGACAATTCAATTTGATGTATTAATTATAACGATAAATATATATAAAGGTGTAGTTTCTTTCCATAGATATTGAATATCGTGTGACTATTAGAATTTTTTTAAACACGTTTCGTCAAATATAAATTTCTATAGCTAGTGTTTTATAAAATGCCGAATTCTGCCGTAAATTTTATATTAAGAGATGAATGTTTAGGGAATAATTTCAACGTTTTAGCGAATAATTTTTGGTCACAAGACTTGTCCTAATGCACTTAGTGGAGTGCACTCTACACTTTAACTTTAATAATATCTAACTATAAAAAATCTAGTAGAACACCCTTTATAACTGATTTTAAAATGAAGTTGAGTATGATTTGTATATGCAATAAATCTATTAATTGTAATGTAAATACATAAGATGTAATACCTAAGATGTAAAGTACAAATTACTGTTTTATTTGTACGTTTGTAACTTTGTAGCTCGGGACTTATTAGTTATATCACTTTCAATTGACCTTAGCGTTCTGTTTTTTAGTATCACATTTCGATATACACTTCTGAAATAAATTTACCAAGTCCCGTCATACGAATGCGGGGTCCAACGAAATATTGTAAAAGCACTTCACACAAGTGTAGAGTCTAAACCAGTCAACCAGAAAAGTATGTGGAATATAACATTTTCTGTAGCTGAAACTTCTTATGTGAAATTCATCTTCAATGTGTTGGAAATAAAACTTTATCAACTTTAAATGTAACGTTCTGTTTACATATTTGAATAATGTTTGTATATATATTTTATCATGAATTTATATGTGATTGATTCTCTGATTGTATTTCGACCGTTGTAATTGAAAATTCCTTAATATTATTATTATTCTTTATATTTTGAATGCACAATATCACGCTAGCGAATTTGTTATTTGATTCATAAAACATCACGTATTTTAACCTTATTTACTTTTAGACAAACAATGCCGTGCAATCTAAAGCTTTATAAGTTTTATTTTCAATACATATACAACTTATAGTATATGTTTATATAAGTTACCTTATTAAATCGATCGGTATCGTTTAGTATAGTATTCTAACGTAGAAAAACAATTTCTTGATAATATAATCACCATGTATATTTCCTTTGTAGACCCCTCAAGTGATGAATTAAAATTAGACTTTCATAACCATTTCGTTTTATTTTTTTATCCTTAAAACCTTTGACCCTTTGATGTAATAGAGGACAATATGATGATTGCTGTGGTCGTTTTAAAGGCGGGAAAAATTACAATAAAAGCATTTGACTGTTTCACTGATTGTGAAAATAAAATATGACCACTTGTGACCACTTTTTGGGTTTTTTGTGTAGGTTAAATGTTTTCTATTACCATTCACAACTAATACTATGTATATAATTACTCATGTGTTGGACTACAATGTGGGTTTATATCAAACTATCAAGTACTAGAAATTAGATAACATCTGTATTATAATTATGATGAGTTTCATAAAGTACTTAGGATGTAATTCCAAAAGACAGAATGAAGTTAAATCTTCCTTTCTATCTAATTAAAATCGCTCGCATCATATCCTACTAGTCCTACTAATATTATAAATGCTAAAGTTTGTAAGGATGTGTGTGTGTTTGTTGCTCTTACACGCAAAAACTACTGAACCGATTGAAATGAAATTTGGTACGTAGACAGCTGGACAACAGGAATAACATATAGGCAACTTTTTATCCCGATATTCCTCCGAGATGCGTACTTACGCGGGTGAATCCAGCTAGTATTATTATAATTACAATTTGATGCCCATCGAAACAAACTCATTCACTACAAGGCTATTGATTATAAATTCGTGTGTGAATTTAATTATCTCAATAGTAACAATGAGAGGGTAAGAAATAGCAGTTTTTTTTTTTAATTCTGAGTTCATTGTGTCTTGTAAGAGGCTCTGTAGGAGGTAGCCAGGCCTTGTGAGCGAGGCAAGCACTATGTTCATATTTGAAAATGTAATATGAACGTTGGCATATAGTTCAACCTGTGAAAATGAAACAAAAACACATTGTAATTTATACATTGCTTGCAATGCATGGGTATAATTTTGTCCTCAGCTAGCAATCGCGCATTATATTATACACGTACGTCGTACATTGCGAATGCATCTTAAAATATGGTTCTTAACTGGTTAAATATCTGCTTTACACGAAGATATTATATATAAATTTAGTTGTACATCAGTGTAGTTAAGTTTATTATACATGGCCTTAATTGCTCTTTGTCGCAAACTGTCAAAACTTGTTAATTATGTGTACATAAACAAGACCATCATTATGCTATGTCGCTTATGTCTCCATACCATTTAATGAGGTAACTAGCTACGCCCTGTGGTTTCACCCGCGGAAGTCTGTACCCCGTGGGAATATCGGGTTGAAAAGTTGGCTATGTGTTATTCCAGTTGTACAGCTATCTATATCTTATATACAAAATTCTCGTGTCACAATGTTAGTCTTTATACTCCTCCGAAACGGCTTGACCGATTCCTCTGAAATTTGGTAAGGCAGAACAGCGTTTGCCGGGTGCTAGTATATATAGTACCTAGTATATATATATATATATATATATATATATATATATATATATATATATAATGTTAAAATACTTATAATTTATTTTAATTAGACACCTATACATAAACGTGGAAGTTTGTAAGTATGGATATATGGATATTTGTTATTCTGTCACACGAATATAGTTTTAGTATCTGTATGAAATGTGGTAGGTGTAGTACTATAGGTGTAGTACTGATATAACTTTAATAGACAACCATATCCATATCCTTTTCCTTACCCTTCCCAGCCCTTTCCTTTATACCTCTCTTAATCCTTTCTTAAGCCCTTCCCAATTTAAAGTCGGCAATCCATTTGTAGAAGCGTGAGGTCTACAATTGACTTTACGCCTCTCCAAATGTTTATTTCATTAAAAATATAAATTATATGAACCAAATCTATTTGCCCAAATTTGGCTCAAACAATTTCAGCAATTGAGACAACTTCGTCTAATTCTACGATTCAATATTTCTAATTCTACGATCTGAACAGACATTCACATACTATGTTGCTATATGAAGCAAACTAGAAGAGTGTAATTCTGAATAAAATACATAACATTTGAGTAGAAATGTATCGGAAAGCTGATCATTGCCATTAACGCACTATACCACAGATGTGACTTGCACCTTCCCCATACAAAAGACGGGAAATTCTTTATCATTGATAGACATAATATAAGCTAAGGAAGCTACTATAACCTCATTATTATTAATTAACCCACGATCTTAAGTTGCTGAACGAGAATGACTTTATCAGACGTCGCTTTGTTGAATTAAACAGTGATTAATGTTAAAATTTGAGCTCGCTCCATTAGATGCAATCTATCATTTGATAACACATGTCATATTTACTTACTTAGCGCTGGGAAATCGACCAAGTTTCCGACGAAGATGTTATATCCTGCGCCTCGAATGCCTACGACATAATGTAGCTTGTAAACAAAATATTACAGTAAGCCCAGTAAGGTTTGTAGTTAAATAGTTTTGGGACAATACTAAGTGTGTAATTGTTTATAATCAATAGTTTTTGGTAATTAAATAGCGAAAACACATAGCTATAAGTCGGAGCTTTATTGCTCTAAATATAAATAGGTCTTAATATAAACATATAATGAAACCTAGATAACCGGAACATTCACAGAATTTCTGTCTTTTATATTTTACTAGCTGACCCAGCAAACGCTGCCTTACTCTTATCCTTTAGGGGTATGAAAAATAGATGTTGGCCGATTCTCGCACATACCCAATATGCACACAAAATTTC
>NC_052130.1:3362753-3368426 GCF_012273895.1 Zerene cesonia | reverse complement strand
ATATATATACAAGAATTGCTCGTTTAAAGGTATAAGATAATAGTTGAAATTAATTCTGTTTTTTTTATTTTTTAACTAAGGCTCGCAAGAACAACGGAGGTTTCGTTTTGTTACTGGACAATTTCGTGCCGTTTCAACCCATTGACGTGATTTCTTTTGTGTTTGGTACGAAATTGAAATTTGGTCCCGTTTTAGAACCTAGAGTGATTCGAACTTTTTTCTAGAAAACAATCATTTACTGTACAAACGTTCATTGTCAAAAGCAATGTAACGACATCTATGAATATGACGTCATATAAGCTCGTACCTAACCACTCTTTTCGTATAAATGACAGATAAAAAATACAGCATTTAATAGCAAATATTTAGTATGGAAAGCAAAGAACGTGGGTGTCGCCTACATAACTAGAGCTGGAGCTATCACGTCATATGTCATCTCTGCCATCTTAGAAATTTGGTCGAGCCCGCGCCTTTTGATCCTGAAGGAAAAGCCTTTTACGATATTAAATAATGTACGTCTCCTTGGATGAATCTGCGTCATATATTATTTGTTCATGATTAGATATATGCTTTGACCGTCACTTCGTATTTATCACAGTATAGAAATTATATATTTATTCTATTGGTTAAACAATCCACTCATGTAACAAGTTTTGTTTAGAAAGCTCTATTTGTCATGTAGATATTAAAAAATTACGCAGGTCATTGGCTGCAACAAAGGCAAAAAATTGCATATTGCAAAATATTGCGTATTGTTTATATTGCTTTTATTGTATTTGAATGTAACATTACTAACGTAGTAACTATTAAAAAATCTGAAGTAAAATTCATAAATATATAAAAAAAAAAATTAATGGCACTCTTCACTTAAGTATAGAACGCGATCTGAGTTCATAACATTGTAGTCGGCTAAAAAATATCGTATTTGCATAATTTATCCTTTAAAATCGTGATTCGTGCACGGGGAACGTTTCGGTTTCAACCCGCACCATTTATTTACCCGATCACGAAATCAAAAGCCATAACCCCAAATATAGTGGTAAAAATCTCACATCATCTACTGAATTATTCATTGTCTCACTGGCGAACTTTCCTATTTGTCTATGGGTATATGTTGTAGCCTTGAATCGAGATGCCCTTTCAGTCAGTGTTGCCAACTGTTATTTTCATAAGCTATGAAATGTCTTTTTCACACTTTGACGTCTCCTGAAAATAATGATTTGTATTTATTCCTATACGCTCGTCTCGGCTATGCTCGTATATCAAGATTCCTGTTTAATCCCAAGGGAACATTTATTCGAGATATTAAGTATCCTTTCACCCAAGTCAGCTCATACCCTGTCTGTATACCAAATTTCATCAAAATCCGTTCAGTAGTTTCAGCGCGATTAACGGACAAATATCCAAACAAAAAAACTTTCGCATTTATAATTTTATTGTGATTTATATATTCTCGAAAGCTTGTTATGGCTTTTTAAACACAAGGTCTTATATAAAATGTACCAAGACTGAAATATAAAATGTAACAAGAGAGAAAGTGTTGTAGCTCTCTTATTTTGATTGTCCCCGGCAAGAGGTTCAGCAGAAACAAAACAATGTTACAATGAGATCTTGGTAAACGGTTTTGTGCGAAAAAATATTTATGTAAGACAGTAAGATTAATACTTTGACGTCACAGATCGTTTAGATGAATCACAACGAATGTTGAACTAGACCAGAATAATTCACGATACAATGTATCTTGTTGAAAAATTAAGGAGCTAGACATATTTATTTGTGAAGAGTCATGTCTAGGCCAGAGATGAAAGTATACTGAAATCTAAGGTCATGTTTCATGAATTATATATCGTGTATCGTGCTTTCAGATTTTGAAATGATATGTGTTATGTTTCACATATAGCATTCGTATGTGTTTTAGTATTTTAGGATTAATATCACTATAATTTAAGTATAATTAATTGATGGTAACTGCTATAAAATCCTGTTACTTAAGAAAGCTAAACTTACATCGCGCTAAAGGACACGCAACGCGTGGTGTTTTTTATGCTGGAGCTGGCAAAAGGGCTGGTAGATCGCCTGTTGAAAAGCAATCACCACCGCCCTTATATAGGCGGCTTTGGTGCCTTGCCAGCTTATAAAGGGAAAGGGTTAAAGACAAGTTAGATGACGGGTCCGAGATCTGGAATAAAGGAAAAGAATTGTAAAATAGTTGATTTTCTGCCTTTTGTCTTACTATACTTATATATATACTATATGGATTCTATCTTTACCACCACATATTGAAGAAATATACAAAAAATATTCGCTCAGAAAAATTAAATTGAAGCAATGATGATGACATTGTTTTTTATTCATTACAAGTGAAAAGTTTGTCTACAACATGAAACTGGATTACTATTTTGTTTTATAATACAAGTAAATAATATATTTTTCCAGTTCTTACACTGTGAATGAAGTTCTCTCCAGTGTAGTCATAGTATTAAATATTTAAGAGATACTGTTTCACCCACGCATCTTAATTTATTGCAATGAAGATTTACAGTATTAATATGGCTATTTAGAATCGTAAATATAACTAATGTAAACTTAAACGAGTTTGTGAGTCGAAAGAGGCAAATGCTATAGATTATTTGTTACAGAGTGTACTAATACACCGTAATATATATTTTCGATGTATTTTATTATATCAGTTGAATTCTTAAAACAACGTATACATCCCTAACTGACCACCCGTCCATTTTTGCCACTCGCACGCACACTTTCGTATAATATTGATTTATTTATTGCTTGATGATTGAAGAACGATGTAAACATAGATTTTAAGAATAAATCAAATAAGAAATTGTTCACTTGGTTTGTTCACATTGTCGTTTGGTTGTTTAAGTATTTTTTTCCGTATTCAGCGTTTGCAGAACTATCTCAGAGTAGTATCTCCGCTCAATGTCGATAGAGATCTTATTGATGTTAATATGGAAGTCATTATTTTGGTTACTTTGAAGGTTAAAAGGTGGAAAAGATCGTCATCAGCCCATATACGTTCCCACTGGGGGACAGGTCTCCTATGAGGGGTCAAACCATAATCCAAACTTCATATGCACTTTCATGTAATTAGCTTCATTAAAATCTATCTGTATGATGTTTAAACATATCGCTGGTGCGTCAACTATATACTTTATAAAAAAGTTATATTTATCATATTTCGAATGTTTGTTAACGTCAAATCCTCTTTTTTGTCATGAGACGAGTATTATTTGCCGACATGTGAGGGACGATAGATAAATAGACATTGAAGATCAAATCGAAAGAGGTCCACAAAAATTCGTTGTGGCACGCGCGATAGGCCTGCTGTAGGTACCTTTCATGAATCGGGTGAAATATGACCAACGACCTCAGTATTTCATTTAATTTCTCGTTATTTGTTTTAAGACTATCTATCGTATTTCATATATTACGTGTATTTAATAAACAAACGTTATTTGAATGTAACAAAAAAAAAAAACAAGCTTTGGTCTTGAATAAAAAATTGTGATCAAAATTTTCCTTGATAATTTCAAAAATGCGAGATAATTTGATCGTGGGACGATGTCAACTCGCGCTTTTCGAATTACTTGCGTTACTACACAATTTTTGAAACAATAAAAATAAAGCATTAAGCATTATAGTTGACTTTATTATAATAATGTTTTAACGGATAATAAGAATATTATTATCTGATTTAGAATAAGAAACAGATGTTGTGCTGCATTCCATATAAATTTTAGGTAATTAATATAACTCTAATTTTAATATCGTTTAGTTATCAAAAGACAATAATTAAATCAACTTCTCCTTTTAACACCTACAAAGTGAATTTAGAACACACCTCAAGCAAGCTTGCTTATTAAAAAACGAATCAAACATAGCCAAGTGAAACTTCAATGTAATTTTTCTAGATTCATTTTGTAGTACGATATGCATATTGTCTTATAGTCATCAGTACAGAAAGAGATTCATGTACCATCTCGGGAAAGAAGTCGATATTTATAATAAACAAGCAAAAGATCGATAAAATTATATTTTAAGATTGATAACGCATTTAGGCATGAACAGAAAATACTATATATCCAAACCAAACCTTAAGTGTCATAATTTCTCAGTAATGTGTTTAAAATAAAGTACATTGCGTGTGGAATGATTACACAATTATAGTTTATAAAGAACGATTAACACGTTCATAATATGATATATGAAGAAATTAAATAAAAAAACGGGGTTGGATCTCTTAATTTCGCGTCATACACAACGCGGCCATTGCGACTCTACAAAGTGATATTATGATCCATTTTAACACGAAATCCATAAAGTACGAAACAGTACAACCGCAATAAAATGTGCTCAACATCGTGCGTAAAGTATGCAGCAATAACATACAAATATTCGAGCAGACGAATCATTTTAGACGCAAAGCGCTGCCATATACAAGCGAGGAGTAATAAATAAAAACACAAGCAGAGATTGCGTGATAAAGTTCAGTAAATAAAGCTAATAGTGTAGCATCAAGCAAAATTCGAGTAATGTATAACAAGCATGCTTGTTTCGTATCAAAGTTGTATGAATAATGGTGGATTTCAAAGGTTTTTCGAGGCTTGTTAGAACCGGCTCATAATCTTTGTAGCATAAATATGTGGTACAGTCCATATGAGTTTATTACATAGACTGTCATCAAACAATTTATGGTTTGTTTATTTTGTAATTCTGTTCGTAGAATGGTTTAATGAATTAAATAGCAGTTGAAATCACATCAATATGGTACTTGCATATTCGTTTTTCGATTTTTGATGTAAAATATAATTCATACATAAAAACTGCCTCGTGTAAAATAAATACAGGAAACACTTACATGATTTTGCAGAAAATATAACAACGTTTGTTTTTTTTTTTTAAGCACTTTATTGTGCTGTCAACGCAGCAGAAACAAATACAACAGATCTTACGCTAAAACATACAGCACAGAAGGCGGCCTTATCAACTTACTTACAAGTGATCTCTTCCAGGCAACCAACTGAACAAGTGAAAAACAAAAATACTTAAAGGGAGGTAGGTAAAAAGTTAAACCAGTGAAACATATATAGGATGATACTATAAATACGTTTCCTACAATTCCATAAATTAAGTTTATAATGCATCTGTTATATTGCGAAATATGGTTTGAAAGCTAATGTTTTTGTTTACATTGATAATTCAGTACGTCTTTAAAAGTCGTACATCACCATAATAGACCACTGACGCTCATCACCTGTCCCTGAAACTCGTAAACATAACAGCCGGGGGGCTATTCCGCTATCTCTCGCAACCATGAAACAGCATTTAAAACGTATTTCGCGAGCCCACGTCCGATGTTTCATTTTTCCAAGTGTCAGGTCATAACGAGGGTGCGATATAATCTATCTCGCACGTCCGACTAAATAACTGAGACGAAATAATGTATTTTGTTACAATATCTCATGGGGTAACACGTTGATAACGCGAGTGACAAGTCGTGCGACAGTTATTAGGTGACGTTATTTGAATTGTATTAAGGTTTATTTTTCTTTTCTTTGAAATATATATGATATCATAATCTATATACCTAGTCTTGCCATAAATATTGTAATAAAGAAAAAAGAAAATTGTTAACTGCAAATAACATTTATT
>NC_052130.1:3304251-3361753 GCF_012273895.1 Zerene cesonia | reverse complement strand
GCCCTCTTCACAAATAAATATGTCTAGCTCCTTAATTTTTCAACAAGATACATTGTATCGTGAATTATTCTGGTCTAGTTCAACATTCGTTGTGATTCATCTAAACGATCTGTGACGTCAAAGTATTAATCTTACTGTCTTACATAAATATTTTTTCGCACAAAACCGTTTACCAAGATCTCATTGTAACATTGTTTTGTTTCTGCTGAACCTCTTGCCGGGGACAATCAAAATAAGAGAGCTACAACACTTTCTCTCTTGTTACATTTTATATTTCAGTCTTGGTACATTTTATATAAGACCTTGTGTTTAAAAAGCCATAACAAGCTTTCGAGAATATATAAATCACAATAAAATTATAAATGCGAAAGTTTTTTTGTTTGGATATTTGTCCGTTAATCGCGCTGAAACTACTGAACGGATTTTGATGAAATTTGGTATACAGACAGGGTATGAGCTGACTTGGGTGAAAGGATACTTAATATCTCGAATAAATGTTCCCTTGGGATTAAACAGGAATCTTGATATACGAGCATAGCCGAGACGAGCGTATAGGAATAAATACAAATCATTATTTTCAGGAGACGTCAAAGTGTGAAAAAGACATTTCATAGCTTATGAAAATAACAGTTGGCAACACTGACTGAAAGGGCATCTCGATTCAAGGCTACAACATATACCCATAGACAAATAGGAAAGTTCGCCAGTGAGACAATGAATAATTCAGTAGATGATGTGAGATTTTTACCACTATATTTGGGGTTATGGCTTTTGATTTCGTGATCGGGTAAATAAATGGTGCGGGTTGAAACCGAAACGTTCCCCGTGCACGAATCACGATTTTAAAGGATAAATTATGCAAATACGATATTTTTTAGCCGACTACAATGTTATGAACTCAGATCGCGTTCTATACTTAAGTGAAGAGTGCCATTAATTTTTTTTATATTTATTAATTTTACTTCAGATTTTTTAATAGTTACTACGTTAGTAATGCTACATTCAAATACAATAAAAGCAATATAAACAATACGCAATTTTTTGCCTTTGTTGCAGGCAATGACCTGCGTAATTTCTTAATATCTACATGACAAAAAGAGCTTTCTAAACAAAACTTCTTACATGAGTGGATTGTTTAAGTACATTGATTTTAACCAATAGAATAAAATATATAATTTCTATACTGTGATAAATACGAAGTGACGGTCAAAGCATATATCTAATCATGAACAAATAATATATGACGCAGATTCATCCAAGGAGACGTACATTATTTAATATCGTAAAAGGCTTTTCCTTCAGGATCAAAAGGCGCGGGCTCGACCAAATTTCTAAGATGACAGAGATGACATATGACGTGATAGCTCCAGCTCTAGTTATGTAGGCGACACCCACGTGCTTTACTTTCCATACTAAATATTTGCTGTTAAATGCTGTATTTTTTATCTATCATTTATACGAAAAGAGTGGTTAGGTTACGAGCTTATATGACGTCATATTCATAGATGTCGTTACATTGCTTTTGACAACGAACGTTTGTACAGTAAATGATTGTTTTCTAGAAAAAAGTTCGAATCACTCAAGGTTCTAAAATGGGACCAAATGGCAACAATTTCCTATCAAACACAAAAGAAATCACGTCAATGGGTTGAAAACGCACGAAATTGTCCAGCAACAAAACGAAACCTCCGTTGTTCTTGCGAGCCTTAGTTAAAAAATAAAAAAAAAAGAGTTAATTTCAACTATTATATGTATTTAAACGTCATTTACACTAGAGGAAAATCACAATAAGTCTAATTAATTTCCCGTTTCATGAGTTTTATATTTCCTTTGCCATATATAATATATATTCACATTCCAACCTTGAAAAGGTAATTATTAATAAAAAAAAATATAATAGCAGATAGATAGTCTACATTTAATGTTTGATGTGACATTAACAAATATTCTAGAAAGTTCCACCAACGTTTTGTATTTCCCTTCCTTGAGATGTACAAATTGTATAGATGTCTTTATGGTATACCGAATTCATATTTCCTATTCAATATCCGGGTATAGAATTTTTAATGGTATAATGGAATATCAGAAGAGACATGCGCGTATACTTGATATTTTGTTGTGTTGTTCAATCGAATGTTTCTCGAAGAGTATTTTCATTTTATAAACGTCTTTATTGCTCTATTCAGATAGTGGTGTGTGTGTTAGTGAAAGTTATACAAAATAACTAATAGATAACTAACGACTAAATATATAAGACGACTGTCCTGTGTGACTACACAGTCAGCAACACCAGTATTTTAAGTAATATCTACTTTAGTGGTGTTTTTTAGATACTGTGCGATACAACACGTAGAAAAAAAGTAGTGAATTCCTTCGCTAATATCTCTGTTCAAATCTCGTGTTAAATGAGTGTTTAATAGTTTATAGACTACATACTTACTTATAAAACAGGGCAATGTTCGACTTGTTATATATTAGAAAGAAAAAAAGAAAGAAATAATGTTTATTTAACACCACCACATTTACACACAGTTAAATTAAAATTAAAATTAAAAAGTGAACTTATGACTAAACGGTGTGGTGATAAAAAGGGTTTCTACTCAGCATGTGCTACGCGTAATGCGCAGCGCTGATTTTCAGTAGCCCCTTGTTGGAGTGCCAGTCAAAAGAAATAAACATACATGCATACATTATATAAACAATACAAACATACTTATAGATATTTTAAAAGCAAATTGGTATTTAAACTATATATTATATATATATTAATAACGTAATTTGTAAAATATACAATTCTTAGCTTATCAACCAACTATTACAAGATGTTTATGTATTATATATATTCATCGCTTGGCATTAAACTTGACCTAGCTCGAATTACGGGTCACCTGAGTGCTCCAACTTAATGTAGAAGCTTACGAAAAGACGAGAGAGAATGTTGTGGCGTGTTTTGAGATGCGTTAGTTATTTTTATCCCATTCAGTGTTCTTTTAAGAGCCCTACAGTTGTGTATAATAATGCTTACATATTTAAGTATTTTAATTGTATGTTTTTTTTTTATTATTTAGATATATTTCTCTCAATGGCTTCTCATTTTCAGGGACAAAGCACTTCTATAAGGTATTAAGGAAATTAAAATGTCATATAGTTTCTAATTACAATATGTATATGTTTAATACCTTATAATACAAGGTACTAGTGTATTATATTGTGTTTAAGTTAAGAACAAAATTATCGCTAAAGTAAACTCTAATGCCTATTTATATTACTTGTTTGGCATATAATTTTTTGAATTAATCTAATGTATAACAAAACTGTGTAGAAATAATAAAAATAATTTCTTATAAATTATTCTTACATATTATTACATCGTTATAATAAAAATACAAGCTTCCTACCTTGTGCTGAATTACGTATGCGAAATGTTTTCAATAAATACATCCTAACACCATCTACGATCTACGATCTTTCGGGACCTTGCCAGCTCTCTAAGATCCTTCTTATTTATATAGGATCGATAAAATCCTCCTTCCTCCATAACTACATAGATTTTACCCTTTCGTCTGACCTCTGTAAAAGTAACAAACTATCCTCAACTGAAGATAGTTTGTTTATAAACGATGATAACACGTGTCCTCTTCTTGAAAAACAGGCCTATTTCATGTATACCTTATTATTTAAAGCCAGTCTGATCACGAGGAGGGATTCGAACCCGCGTATATAACCAAACTGTAGCAACGCCTAGCCTCTCGGCCACCCGTGATCCCGCCACAGTAATCGAATTCCTCTTTCGGTTTTATGTGCCTAATGGGCACCCCACGCCATCTATTGAGATGATTAAGAACCATCACAACCAATACGAAACATTATTTCAATAATTACAATATCCAATGAGATCAAATTTTTTCTATTCTTTCAAAATTTCCCATTTATAAAGCATTTTAATGCTATGAAACTAAGAATTAAAATTAAAGCCAGTCATTAGTATCGTGTGAATTGAATAACGAGCTGATAAAACGTCTATGATAATTCAAACTGGGACCTAACTTTAATATATGTATAAATGTAGAAACAAAAACATATTTTGTTTGTTTAATGTAATTTAAATCTATTACAATTTAGTCCCATCTACATTATTACTATATAGTCCAAATATGTATGTATTTCACAGTTCTAGGTTTACCATTAAGTAGGTGACCAATAATTTCCTGCTAAACCGAGATTAAGTCTATAAAAAAACTCGGCAAAAATGTGAAAAATTGATCTTGAATTAAAACAATTAATAAGAACTCTTAAATCAGTTCCATTGGATGCCTTAATTAAGAAAATTAATAAAATCATCGGAAACGTTCCTTTTGTATTCGTTTAGTCATTGTGATTATCCACTTGATTGTCCAATGTCCATCCTCTCTCTCTTTTAGAGATTTTTTTTCAATGGAATGGAAAGATATAGTAATATTTTTGTATGTATATGTAGTGTTCTTTCTAATTTCATTAAATTTTTTGAAGACGTGATGTAAGTTGGAAATATAATTTTTGACAAAAAATTCAAGGTGTAATGCAAAGAGGCGTGATTATGATAAGGGTGTACTTTAGAATAAAAAATTATAGCCTGTGTTGTCGCATAATTTTCGTAGCGCGCACGGGTTTTTTCGAGATAGGATGCAGATTTTAAATATTTGATATTTTTACCCACTTCCATGCTGAAGTGAAATTTATTAGTTGACTAGCAAACCCGGCGAACTCCGTTTCGCCACCAGATGGCTGTATGTGAAAAATTATTTTCCCGCTTTTTTGTTCAAATTTTTCCTGAATTTTCTTTGCTATAAACCTCACGGAGCCCGAGATCTTTCCAACGAATGCAAAACCGTGGAAATCGGTTCCTGCGTTCTGGAGTTATAGCGTCAGGAAGGAAAACCCGACTTATTTTTATATAGTAGATTAAAACTAAAACTCTGCTTCAGTTAGTAGTATATTAAAAACAGATTTCCCGAACGCTTGTCTGGTCTCAAACCCCGATTTATCGATTTTAAGTCCAAGTTCCTTGCCACTGTACCACTAAGAAGTCAAATACACACATTTACTTCCTCAATAAATTTTTTAAATAAATGTATATTAACGTAAAATTTTAAATACCGAAAGATTGTAATATATCTCGTGAGTTTGTAAACATCGTTAAATGATGGCAGCTTGCAGGTTGTCGAAATTTCGATAGATTGTACACTGTTAATTTACAAATTTATCGCCCATTGAATTGTCAATATTCGAAGGTAGTCCAGTAAGTAAAAGTAAGGTAGGCCAGTATTGCAGTAGGTCGTTATACATCTTTCGCAGAAAAATTATATGGTTTCGCCGTGTGCAACACTCCCAGTTATGTGTTATGATATCATAAGGTTAGAAATTAAAAACTTTTTAACGGATTTTAAACGCGATTTATGCATTATTTTATTAACCCGACGTTTCGAACACTTTACAGCGAGCGAGGTCACGGAGAGACTGAGATGTTATGTGTCTTGACTCTTGAAGGTCATACAAAAAACACAAGAAGATATCATAAGTGCTCAACCAATAAACGCATGAGGTGCGTTCTATCGAATGCCATTTTACAATGTAACGGTTCCACTTCGATAGATTATAATCTACCGAAAAATAATACATTATATTGTGAGTACTTTGTTACAGATTTCGATAGTTGATAATCATAATAATAATACGCGCTTATTCTGCGTGGAAGGAAAACTCCACGCACCTCCATGAACTTTAGCCGCTTGAAAGATAGACGGTTTTTACAATCCAACTATGACATATACACTATGTAGAAACGTTATAGAACATTTAGTATGGACATGACGGAGATGATGACTTTACAGTACATAATAAAAGACTGCGAAACTCATGCAAAGAAAATAACGCATTCCACATAGCAACCAATACACGGAATGAGTCAGCAGAACGATTCAACTCTTCAAGGTTTGCTAACGACGACTATTCCTTCGCCAAACTTAATATTTAACTAAAGCGATTCACAGACATTTTCCATTTCCATAATGGATCCCCGTGACTCATCTGAATAATACTTAGAAATAAAAACCTTTGGTAACCTTCCTAATATCTGCTTTCGGCATAGATTATCATATTTTCAAAGCCTTATGAATTTTCGGCGGCATGAAAAAATATTTTCGTAATGAAATAAGTAAACTGTGAATTTATTTTGCCGACCGTTTGATGAATGTGTACTTGGCCGTGGTTGTGTTTTTGTAATTACGTTTGTTTCGATTAAAACAATGTTTTAATATTTATCTTACAATCTCAGTAAATTAGTTGACGATACCATAAGTACCTAAACTATGTAAGGTTCGTCTACTTAATAAAAAACACAATTTAACAAATTGTACACCATCACAAATATTATGTATCAATTATTATCACAAATTGACAACTATGAAACTTACATATCAATAGTAACTGTTTGAATCCTGAAGAACTGTTTGTGGTAATTAAACGTTTCAATCTGGTTCGAAATACCGTCTTACACTGGAGATATACTCCCTCCCCGGCTGCCAAACAAACAACTGTCATTCTCTATCATAAACACAGATATAGTAAACCTAACTTTGCCTACCCACTTGCACAAAAGACCAATAAACCAAATGAAAAAAACGATAAGTTCCAATCTAGAAGCGATACAATTGAAATATTTAATCCAAACGAGGATTAATGACACGTGCACATATCAGACAGGCTACATGAAGCAAATAAATTGGTTAGAAAATCTGTGGAGCGTTGGAAGTAACGGTAAACTGTTTACGTTTGTACCTACTGCGCCGAAAACGGACAGGTAAAGGATTTCCTGCTTTGAAATTCTACGGAAAAGCAATTTGTGAGCCTTGCCCAATCGTGTGTACTCACCTTTATTGAGTAACACTTTCATCATGTAGCATGATGTTTTGGTTTTGATACCAGATTAAAGGTATGTGGTTTACTAGCTTTTCGACGCGGCTTCGCCCCCAATTCAAAAGAGTTTTAAGGTATTTAAGGTGTTTAGGGGATAACACTAGGAGTGGGATATTTCATCAAGGTTAAAAGTGGCCTATAACATTCTCTAGCATCCTTACTATCTCCAGACACAAAAACCATATCACACAATCGGTTCGTTGTAAAAATTTGACGACTAGGTACTGTTTTATTGTCATAGTCGTCAATGCTGGAGGTCGCCGATGGTAAACGCTACCACCGCCCGTGAACATTTGAAGAGGCGTAAGGTCGTTTGCAGATCATTCGCCTCTACAAATAGATTGCTGACTTTAAATTGAAAAAGAATCAAGAAAGGATTAACGATAGGAATAAAGGTATGGCTAGGGAAGGGTAAGGAAAGGGATATGCGATTAATAAATACAAAGCTGCCTATCACATACGAAAACTTCACGCAGTCTATATTGCTGATAACCTAAACAGCTCCAATCCTTGCATATTCATAATTATTGTACCTCTTTTTACTCAAACTAAAATATTGTGTATATTTAAGTAATTTTAAAATGCTGCTCGTGTAATTGTATTAAAAACTAACTTAATTACATTTATTTTTCCCAGCGTAACGATCTTTTCCTTTTTATTCAACCGACGAAGAAAATGGCTCCGACCGTGACTTGATTTTTATAAGAAAAATTTACCGAAAAAGTGACCTGAAGCGTAATAAAAACATTTGGTTAACTTTTATATAAATTAAGGTTAGGATTTCATTGGATTATTTCCCTCTTTTTAAGCAAGAAAGCCAAAAGTCGTGACTGAAATATTCGTCCCGTGATGTCTTTGTTTTCAACATCTACGGTATTCCTTAAACGATTCTATGGTATTAATGCAGGTAATAATTTTTTTATAATAATATTCAACTGTACATTTATAACCATTGGTAATAATACCCTTGCATCTTGACAACATACATTTCTCATACAACGATGTGTACATTAACATATATTATTTAAAACAATACAAAAATTCTAGTAAATAACTATAATAAATTCTTATGTATTTCCGTCCGTCTTAAATATACGTGCTATGGATAATAATTTTATCCATTTATTCACATACTGTCAATAGTTTCTAAATAATTCATAAAACAGCTCGAAATATAATATTGCATTATAATTATATACTAAAGCTTCAATAGCTATTCTCAGTTAATTGTGATAGGTATTAGCACATTACCAGATGCAGATATCAGCTTATGACGTCATACATTGATTGTTGTTTTAGAAATTAGGTTTGGAGGAAATAGATGTATATACTAGTAAAACATAACATGCACTCACTTTATGTTTTACTAGTATATATATATGACTAGTCAATAGATTAGCTATGATATGCATAGTGTTAATACTTTAAATGTATGAAAAAAATAAATAAAATAATGTTAAATGCAAGTACCATAATTGTTTTGTTAAAACTGAGAAGCGGTAACAATGGACTGAAAGCACTATTACGTGTGTTACTCGGAAATTCGGACATTCAATATTGATGTACGTAGCGCTATGGAGAGAAGTTTAGATGGCGGATTATTTACCTGATAACATGGACTTAAATCTTTGGTTATTTAGGTTTTCATACAAGTCTTGTTTATTCATTATTCATTAATTATTAAACTTTCTAAATTTTACCTCAATAAGATCTTATATATTATGCTTTTGAAAAAAATAGTAAATGGGATAAATTATCGGGCGTCTTATTAACATCATCATCATCAGCCTTCTATGAGGGATGTGAGTATTTTGTAGATAAATTGAAAAATCAATGTGTTTTTGCACTTGATTTTTATGTCCGGTGTACTATGCACTGCGTCTCATCGCGATCTCTCAATTTCTTGCCTATCTCCTTATTTTTAAGTGTGTATATTTAGAAATAAATTTTACGAATGCTTTGCTTGGGAATTGAACATTCTAATATTTTTCTACTAATCACAGATACAAATATTTCATTGTTCTATGCAATTAAAATGAAATAATTAAATCCTGATACAGTCCTCGACCCTCATAGGAGTTTCGTGTCCCTGTAGTAGAATCACATATGGGCTGATGATGATGATGATAATGCCAGTACTTGATTATAAAGACATCAAATATATATTACGCTTAACACTTTCTTGATTGCGAATACAACATTTATATCATTCGCAAAACTAGAAAAGATTAATTGATTAGTCTGAGGCTATTACTTTGTGATTAACCAAGAAATATCTGAAAGAAGTACCCAACTCATCTATTAAAGAAATCGTTAATAATTCAACTAACGAATCATTCTTCATTACCGCGACAAATGGGAGAAAAGTTGGTAATTTCATTAGGTGTACGGTAACACGTTGAGAGCCAAATTTTGGCCCGGACTGGAATTGAGGAAAATAAAACTAACTCGAATTATAAGTTATAATGAGAGGTATGCCTTTAGTTTGGCGCAGGGTTTGTTCAAATGCAGTTACTACGTTGGCTAAACTTTTTTTATATTATAGCGGGCAACACAGCCGCTGGTTCGCATGATGAAAGGTGATCATCACAACGCTTGAACATTTTCATAGAGCTTCCACTGTGCCCGTTTTTCGGAATAAGGGATAAAAAAGGACAGGAATAAAGAAAAGGACTGAAAAGGCTAAGCAAAAGGATACTATAATAAAATGTATTGCACCAGTTACTACTATTTATTATCCATAGTGTAAGTGCTTATATTCGCGTAAGTGGCAACTTAAGAGTATAAATTTGAGTATAGGTTATTATACCTACCTGGTTTAGTTATACCTATAACTAATTATTTATAATAAAATTTAACATAAGTTGACCAATTTGAAATATATTACCTACTCATAAAGTTCAAATATAGGCAGTGGTGAGGACCTCGGACTCGTCAAAATCGATATGTCAGGATTCGAGACCAGACGAGCGTGCAGGAAATAAATTGATTTTTCAATTTATCTGTAATATGACATCTGCCAACCCGCATTTGGCCAGAGTGGTGGATTATGGCCTGAAGCCTCATAGGAGGCCTGTGTCCCAGCAGTGGTAACATATATGGGCTTATGATGATGAAAGTTCTAAACAACGGTTGATTCTCATCTTCTTGAATGAAACCTTTCACTACTTTTAAAAAACGATGCAAATTTTGGAAAGAATAAAAAACAAGGAAGACCGAAACGTATATAAACCTAATATGTTCAATATTTTCTAATAACTAAAGTTTTTCATTTAGGCCGTTAATCCTCACCCAGATACTTATTTAATATGTTATAAACTCTATGTTAAATCCGCACTCGAACCTTTGATAATGCTCCAGAGAACCCAAGATATAAATCACAGAAGCAGGCTTGATTTCCCGACTGAAACTCCATTATCCCTTCAATAAAGTCACAGCTTTGCCAATAAAATTTAATTGAACATTGTAAGACAAATGCCTCTGTAATTTATATATTGAAAGACAAAGGATCATAATTGAAAGTGTGAATATTCGTGTCCAATTTGATTTGAGAATTAAAATCCTTGCAATCAGAATTGTTTTCACCCTATAGATTATGGAACTTAATTTATTTAATAAGGATTATAACCAATCGAGCAATCCCTACTAATAATACTAATATGGAAGTAAGTTTGTTTGTCACGCTTTAACGCACAAACTACTTCGCTGATTTGCATGAAATTTGGTACAGAGATAGTTTATGACCAGAGAAATAACATAGAATAGTTTTCTACCCGGACATCCCATGGGAACACGAATCATGCCAGCCAAACTCTGAGACCTATCCTTTCACTAGGCGAACGTATCTGGGGACGATGAGCTATATATCCTCAATTTTAAACCAAATAACTGTACAATAATTGAAAATTCTTTAACTTATAACTTTAATGTATATAACACAAAGGACTGATTAATCTATCAGCGTACAACACAAACTACTGGACTGATCGGACTAAAATTTGGCATAGAACTATGATATAAGCATCGTCAAAGAAAGAATTTTGGTAAATTCTATCCCCAAGGGGATGAAATGATGGGGAAGAAAGTTTGTACCATGAAATTTTATTCTAATCACGCGGGCGAAGCTGCGGGCAAGAGTTAGTAGAATGACAATTCTATAAAAAAGCTAAATACGACCAGTGTTAAAAAAGTGAAGGCAACTAACTATGAATTTAGATTTTCCACTTAATAACTTCTTTATAAGATAAAACAATTCCCAAGTCACATCCCTGAGGGAAAATTATTATCAAATATAAGGTGTATCGTTCATTGAAATTCCCCAAATACCATACTCGAATGGCAGAAGTCGAACCGTAATGAACGTATCTCAATGCGGAGGGTTACAGGGGTATGGATCCCATCCAGTCGCTAGTCGGTTCAATAGAACTCGCATTATCGATATTCTATGGAATGTCAAGTTTTCCTTATTTCGCCGCGATATTGGTGTTTGATAAACTAAGGCTACGATTCCGCTGTATGTGTGAGTACGTTTTGTGTTTTGTGCGATGCTCTTTTTAAGTGTAGTTCCATTAAAATTTGTTCCGATTCCGACAATTTCTATTTTTTATAAAATAAAATAGTCCGAGTCCATCTCCGATTTGAAGACAGTTTAATATTCATTATTGTTGTAGAATATAAATCAGACGTTCGTATTCGCAAAAATGCGTAATTGCAGTCTACCTAAATGAATATAAGTGATTCATTTTTTTTTTATTATGATTTCCAGAAGTTTTTTTTCATCCCAGAGTTGCCTCGTCATATGATTTTTGCAACCCTATTACTCTCTTTTGCTCCCACCATTTTAACAAATGCCATCAGATAACATGAAAGAAATAAAGGCATACCCAGCAAAACAACGCATACGGGAACGCGTTAAAGGACTTTTATTTCGTTATAGAATATAAAAATGTATGCTTTAACCATCCCGCGAACAAGCTTTTATGACTCCACAACTGTCGGACCAGTTCACAGTCTGTTTAATGGAGATTGAAATTTTACTACCATATTTAATTTTATTGTTACCTACTATAGTGGAATATCAAATGCTATATTTGACTCTTTCCAGAACTCAAACTCGTAACTTTTAGATCCACCACTCGAACTCAAACTCAAACTAAATTTATTTATTCATATTCTTAACATTTACTACCGGTTCGGAAAGCAGTTTCTACGGAGAAAAGCCGGCAAGAAACTGTAGTTGCTCCTTAAATTAAAATAAATTTTACATTTTTATTCCTCATAATATGTAATATGTACAAAACAATGACGCCAAAGAACCGTACTGTGGTTATTGAACGAGAACATTCGATGGATTTTCATCTTCCCTATATTCATTAATGCTATAGTAGGCTCTCTGAACTAATACATTTTTAAAAACTCAAGATATTTAAACACTATTATGTATTACATATAACCCTACCTATTTAAAATGTCGTGTGACACTTAAACTTTATAGCACGTTTTATTCCACACTTTGAAACCCTTAAGACTTATTAGTTGAAGAAAGGACTTCTTACAAAGAAATTAAAGTTCGCTACAGAACGCTTAGTTTGCAGCAGATGGAGTTGGAATGTGATATTTGTATAAATACTTGATCCATTTACTCCTTATTTCTACTAATATGTTGAGACATTCTTTAGAGATTTTAGATTCTTCATAGATCTTAAAGAAGGTATGTTAAATTATGAATAGTAATTAGTTTCGATGATTTTGTTTTTCTTTTAGTTCCACTGCACGTCATCCAACCTTAGTATCTACTATATATTTTATAGTATCTCATCCTAGCTATGTGCTGTCTGTAGCTATTTAAAATTCCTAACAAAACTCCGGCATAATTAAAATGAGCCTCATTCAGCAACTGTACCTTCATTACATTTGTATATAATCGTTAGCCATTCTAAAGCTTAACCTGACCTTAGCCTTACGCTTCCACTTGGCTTTAAAAATTCTAATGAATGCGTTAAAAGAAGGATGCTCGAACAAAAAGGAAATTTCTTAGGACGCTTCTTTAATAAGGTCTAGACTCGATTAAACTTTTATTTTTTACTTTTCGAAAGCCAAAGAAAATTTGATCTTTTGAAAATAGAAATTCTTCTGTGAAACTAAGAAGCAAATGAAATCCAAAAAACACAATGGAATATTATTTCTTTTAGTTTGCCATATATAATAATGTTGACAACGAGAAACTAGATAGGGGTTTATTTGTAATTATTCATGTCTTATACTAATTACAAAAACTAAACTTTTTGTGTTTCTTCAAGATTAATCGATCGATTTGCGGGAACCAACAATAGCACAATAATTTGATTAAAATAATATTTCGTTCTCTAAGAACACGTCTACCATTTTCTTTCTCAAATAAAAATAAAAATTTTCATTAAATACAAAATTAATAGAGAAACTGGTATAAGAAACACTCTTATTTATTTTATATAAATGTTGTTGACTAACCTAATAAGAATCCTAGTTGGCCAAAATATCCAATATAATATTATTAAAGAATCCATCATCTTACGCAAGCTACAAATTGGCTTATCACAGCGTGTAAACTAATAATCAGATCTTTATGATCTACGTGGTTATATCATAACGGAATATTAGAAAATAAAAAACAAGATCATATTTTACGATACTAATATTAAGGCTAAACTTCCAAATTCCGAACACAATTATCATGGTTCTTTTTCGCTTTTGTTTGCTTACTACTTCTGTTTCTATATCTGTGCGATATCTTTTTCTTAGATAGTATAACTAGCTTAATCAAATGCGTTATTTTATGTTATACTATATGTGCAAATAATACATCATGATACTGAAATATCTATTATACATGTATATGATCGTAATATAGGTTAGCTACAATAGGATATTTAGGAATCTCTGTTGTAGTGTATTAAAAATTGCTGCAAAAGAACTTACGCAATCCCAGATGGGCTGATTAATTCATGTATTAAATTGGTTCCCAGAAAAGGAAAACTTCCTTATTATTAAATAATAATGGGAAATTTTTATACTTTTAAAAGTTTGTCCATAAAGACAAAGTTTTTGCGCTTTTCTTATAAATTTCCGCATTGTCTATATCAGCGACACAACTTCCACGGGTTTTGGTCATATTTTATATAAAGATTATATATTCTTTTTATTATTGTGTTCTTCAATATCACAATGACTATTTTCTTTATAAGGAGGATGGAAAAGGCTATAAGGCCAAGGTTATATCTACCATATTTTATGAGGTTATTACCTATGGTATCTTAAATTCAATTCAAACATATAACAGATACATAATGGTAATTTATTAAACTATTATATTTGCGTAGTAATTTCTAATTTTGTTAGATTGTTGTAGGTTTGCATTTAATTCAAACGCAATATTGATAAGGATTGAACACACGTCTGAAAAAGCATTAATCTAGTACATGGTGGTAATTTGTATATTTGTAAGATTTTAAAGCTTTTCTAATTCAACTCATTTGTTATTTTGAGATACAACATTGATAATTATGGTTTAAGCATATATCTAGTAATAGAAATAACTTCGTAACTCAACCGTTCCCTAGCCGCAAATTAAAATAAAACGTAAAGCTTAAGCCACATGAATTGTCATGTGCGATGTTGTATAAAATATTCCCAAATGCGAAGCGGATGACGCGAAACCTCCAATGGTGTTAATGTGAACATTTAAATGCATTACAATGCGTATATGTGAGTTGGCTTTGACGCATGATTAAATTGGGCCAGAATTTGGAACATCGTAACCGAAAGGTTTGTGACAACGACTTTAACAGATTGAAGTATAAATTAAAACAGTAATTAGAAAACGTTAGCCCGGTCTCAGATATATATGAAACATAGTGTTATAAAAAACATATTATTCTGAATGAAAAATTGATTTAGTTATAATATAAATTTATCTTTAAGCAAACCTTGTGTTATGAAATTAAAGATGAATAATATAAATGAAAATATTAAAAATTCGTTTTTTATGGCAGCAGAAAGCGGGGGTCGGCTGACATTTGCAGAAAGGCAAGATCGTTTGCAGACCTTACGCCTCTACAAATCGATTGCCGACTCTAAAGAAAAAGGGGCAAAGAAAGAATTGACAAAGGGAATACAGGAAAGGACTGGAAAGGGAAAGGAATAGGGTACGGGTTTGAATAATAATTAAATGAGAATTATTTAAAGAATTAAAGTTAAAAAAGCTTTAATTTTATACCAATAATGCCAACTAAAACACCTTAATACGTTTAATATAAGCTCCGCCAAAATTAATCCTACATTAACATTATTCGCACCTCAGAAATCCGAAATAAACACACTGAATATACGAGTATTACTGTATTACGCTAAAACAATGAATACTTGCTCATACAAATGGGGATTATTAACATTTGATTTCAATTTATGTGTAGTGCCCGCGACTTCGCCTGCGTGGATGACATGTGGGCATGGCACTTAGGAAATAAGTTTCGAGAAATTTTTGACGTTGACAAAAATTTCACGAAAACGTTTTCGAGACCTCGAGATCTTTGATTGAGATTTCGACTTGTTTTCAATCAAGCAATCAAGAAGACGTAATTTTCTATTGAATCCACACTGAACCTTCCACACAAATGAATTTACCTCTCTAAAATTGTCTAACCTCCATCAAACCAATCAAAACCCACTAACAACAGCATTAATACGATAAAACATGAACAGGCTCCAACTAATGGTTAATCCGATTTCCTCAATCAAATTACCGGACCTCATATGACAACGGAAGTTTTGGCTTCCTAAACAACCCTGTATTTTGATTAATAATTGACCATACTTACTATCCTACTAATCCTACTAATATTATAAATGCGAAAGTTTGTAAGGATGTGTGTGTGTTTGTTGCTCTTTCACGCAAAAACTGCTCAACCGATTGAAATGAAATTTAGTACGTAGACAGCTGGACAACTGGAATAAAATATAGGCAACTTTTTATCCCGATATTCCTACGGGATATGGACTTACGCGGGTAAAACCGTGGGGCGCATCTAGTTGACCATATTATGAAAATAGTTGTGGTCCTGTCTATTTCTTATATGTTCACATACCAATTTAAATGCAACTACAGAGGACCAGGCTGCATGCACATAATATCCTAAATGAACATTTTGACTCGAATTTTCCAAATCACAGCTAAATATTTCCTTCACTTAAATATACCAGATATTCTTTAAGAAGAAAATGTTAAATTTATGTACATGTATATATATTAAACGTTAAATCCTCAAGCAAAAAAAACGAACTCGTTTGAATAATTTACGTTGATTCATCAACAAAACTACATGAAATCAAGATAATTGATTTAATTCAATAGTAATTACTCTTACGCTGCCTTTACAAAATCAATAACTATATTGAGCCTTTGAGAGCTTAGCGTAAAGGTGCAGAGGCAATTAATTAATTCAAGGGAATTGTATAATTTCATCCAATTATAAATTATTTAAATAATATTCTTAAGTGTGATTATAGTAGATACAATCTTAGACTGTTACTAACTTTAGCGAGATGCTGCGTCCGCGTAGTAGGTTGGAAGTGCCGACGCGTGGTTGGATAAATACAAGTAGTAAGGACTCATCTTTGCCAGCTTTATAGTAGCGGATGATTGTTTATATATATATATATATATATATATATATATATATATATATATATATATATATATATATATATATATATATATATATATATATATATATATATGTTTTAAAGATTTAACCATACATAGGGCCAGACAGAGAAAGCGTATTAGTTTAATACAATGTAGTGATTAAATGTTCACTGTTATATTATTTACGTTCTGGTGAGTGAAAGCCGAAGAAATTAAAGAGACACTGGTGCCTACAGCCTTAGTCCTAGACTCATCAATTACGGATAGTTAGAATATGTTCTATAATACTATGTGATCTCATACGGATAATTAATTAGTATAATAATTAATTGGCGCATCTATACAACTATGTCTGCAAAGTAATTTCTTGTGTTTGATTTTACGCGAGTATTATACATTTAGAAATTAAAAACTTTTTAACGGATTTTAAACCTTCTTGTATGACCTTCAAGACATATAACATCTCAGTCTCCCCGTGACCACGCTCGCTGTAAAGTGTTCGAAACGTCGGGTTAATAATATAATGAATAAATCGCGTTTAAAATCCGTTAAAAAGTTTTTAATTTCTATATGTCTGCAAAGTTTTAATATTGGATTTATTTCTGTACTATATCATTAGACCAAATAATGACTAAAATCAGATAAAGCTGGACTGTGATAAAGTCGTATGAAACTGCAAACAGAATGAGGTCCGGAATAGACTTGAAATATTAAATAAGTAACGTTCAACACGGCCTTGGTTTTGCATTAAAATGATTAAGGAATATTTGATAGCTTGTACAGAACTGAATGGCCCTCATCGCTTCAGACGGCGGGAGCAAAATAATTTTAGTATTTACTAATTAATATAGAGAGCGTCGAACGATTGAGTTTATAATTAATTACGTAAGAAAGAGGTAGATTCATTAGAGTGCGAACATTTAAAATCGCCATCTTAATTTATAAGACAATACTTTAATGTCTCGGTTTCTATTATTGTATGACTTAATTAAAAAATTCATGGGAGAGCAATTAATAAACTTAAAATGTTTTATTTATAAAAATCAAAGTGAAAATAATACAAGATCTATTTATACGAAATAAAGGTGCTATTTTTCGATTAATGTCATTGATAAAATATAAATGAAATTCTTATTGTCACTACTTAGTCTACTTGGGTCGAGAGCTAATGCAAATAAAGGTAGAAATAAAATAACATTAAATAGAAGTAAAACGCCCAATTGACAGATTTTTTCTATAGAAAGCTTCTAATTGTTAAAACAATTTATTTTAATAAAATTTTAAAACAAACAAATAAGCATAATAATAATTAAAATTAAAAGAAAGCCTTGATATGTGTACACTTCAATTGATGCTGCCGGTTTAGAGTGTCAAAATCGAATCAAAAGGTGTCAGTTGCATCCTACTTCCTACTAATATCCTACTATCCTACTAATATTATAAATGCGAAAGTTTGTAAGGATGTGTGTATATTTGTTGTTCTTTGACGCAAAAACTACTGAACCGATTGCAATGAAATTTGATACGTAGATAGCTAGACAACTGGAATAACATATAGGCAATTTTTTATCCCGACATTCCTACGGGATACAGACTTACGCGGGTGAAACCGCGGGGCAGCTAGTGCAAACATACATGTCGATGTAGTAGCGTGTTAAAAAGATAACATAAAGATAACAACATCGAATGTATTCGCCACGTGAAACGTTGTCATATTGCAGTACAGTATTAGACCCTAAATGCCCTAACTGCCTTTATATAGCTGTCCTGCGAACCGGATCCTATGCGACACGACCTGGTGCCCAACCTCTAACCTCTCGTTTACATGGACCAATAGTTTTCGTAGGGCAACTTTATTAAAAGCGCTTTCACAGCGTGTTAAACAAGTTTAGTTTTTGAAAGCAATTATTAGTGGCCATGATAATGGTGGAATACAATTTTCTAAATAGAAACTCGTTTATATTACGGAAGTTAAACAATACGGTATGTGTATCCTACTAATATTATAAATGCGAAAGTTTGTAAGCTTGTGTTTGTTGCTCTTTCACCGAAAATTACTGAACCGATTGCAATGAAATTTGGTACGTAGACAGCTGGAAAAAATGAAAAGTGACGCCCGCGGTAGGCACTCGCGATGTTAGGGGCATCGCGATTGTGTTGCCGGCCTTTGAGAAAAAATCATCAGCCCATATCTGTTCCCACTGCCCATGAAGGTTCAAGCCGTAATGGCCAATCGCGACTTGGCGGATTTCACATGTCTACGAAATTTTTTATCAAACGAATTTTTTGATTGTGCGTAAAGTACTAGTCAAATTTCAGACGAACAAAACCCACATAATTTATCGTAAAGAAGTCAAAATATTATCTAATAGTCAAAACTACCATTTCATCAGTAGGCAAGTTCCATACGTGACAAATATTACCCTTCCAATGAACTTTCGCCTTTGTAAGTCGTCAGTATTGCCATGTACGTGCCTATTGGAGACAACTTTCGCAAAAACAAGTTGATTTGGCTTTAATTATTCTGATTATCCAGAATTATATATATTAGAGCTATATCGTAAGAAAAGTCTATATTTTAGATTATTAGTAAAGAAAATATTTTAGATTATTTTCAAGTTAATAATTTGTTGTTTTAATAACTATAACTATTTTATAATTTATATTAATCTCCTTTTTTGGGTAGGGAAATTAATTATTTGCCTTTTTGGGGTAAAACGTGAACCAAATACTAACACCTCGCTGACTGTCTGTCTTTTTTTTTATGTCATAGCGGGCAAATGAGCTGGTGGTTCGCCTGATGGTAAGCGATCACCTCCGCCCATGAACATTCGCAGAGGCTCAGACCTCTAAGAATGCGCTGCCCGCTTTTAAGGGATAAGGGATAAGGAAACGATTGATGACTGGAAATAAGGAATGGACTGGGAAGGGCTAGGAGAATGAAATAGGCCTGTCTGTCTGTACGTCCGTCCGTAATTGTTATTATCACCTAAAACAAAGCAAGCTGCTAGTTTCGTTATTACGACAGAACTGCATCAATCCAATACAACACTAGAACAGTCTATAGGTAATCATCGCATTATATAATCATGCACATAATGACCAAGCTGAACGCCATACATTAATAACGTCAGATGTTATCTCATTTAATACCTATGCAACAATGTTTGTCCATATTCCATTGTACGCTTGATTATTTTATAGCTCGGGAGACGACTGTCACACGAATTTAAATCGACTTCGAAATAGTTGGAGGTCTATTCGGTCGTACATATATATTTTTAAGTTGATAATCTATACTAATATTATAAAGCTGAAGAGTTTGTTTGTTTGTTTGAACGCACTCATCGCAGGAACTACTGGTCCTATTTGAAAAGTTCTTTCAGTTTTAGATAGCCCATTTATTGAGGAAGGCTAAAGGCTACATATGTACCACGGGTGAAGCCGGGGCGGACCGCTAGTGTAATAATATGTGCGGCGGTACGGCGGAGAGTACTGCCAGGTTTTCTTCGCGCCTCAGTCGTAGTGAGTGTACAATTTGAGACAATACATCTGTTTATGTGTGTGATGTGATATCTTGAAATACGTATACAGGTCTTTTTTTTCTACGTCCGAAACAGTTAAATTTGGATTGTCATTATCATTCCTTCCTACATTCAAACAGAACTTAGGAACTAATTTGTTCAAATGCTATAGCATACTCTATATTTTATAATACGCTAGCCGTTCGCCCCGGCTTCGCCCGTGGTTCATATATCGCCTATGTCACTCACTGAAGTTGCAGCTTTCTTTTGGTAAAATATCTTTTTAAATCGGTCCAGCAATTTTTACGTGAAAACGTTACAAACATACAAAAATGCAAACATTGTCTCAAAGCATATTATCTAAACCAATTTACATCAAGTACTAGGCGCAATAAAAAGTTTCTAGCAATATTACCTTATATTAAGTTATACCAAATTTATGGACGTCTGTTACATTAGCTGAGGTAATTGCGTCGTTTCAAGACCTTACTGATACAATTAATCAAACGGGAACATTAAGGCCTGTTATGAACTTATTTATTAATGTAGTTTACCTATATATGAAATTAATGTTGACGCGTAGATGTATTTTTGGGAAAATCGTTATTGATGACGATAGTTGAGGACCAACTAAATAAGGATATATTCCACGTTCTATTATTGCGTAATTTTAATGGAGGTTTTGATTGTGATTATGTTTTCATTTCTAAAAGTTATTTAGCGAGAGCAAAGCAATTAGAAAAAATATATGCTGCATTATTTTCACGACTAAAAAATGTAATATTTAAAAAAGCAGACATCCGTGTGCTCTCCCCTGTTATATCTGATATTTTGGAAACAAACGTTAATTAAGACATTTCCAATAACAAAACTCAAACCCTTGCCATGGAAATAGGATGCTTGAATATTTTGAAAGAGTTTTTTTAATAAATTATGAACGCGAACAATTAATCCTTTCAATTTATCTGATTTTTTTTATACAAATTAATCTACCCCGTGGGACTAATAAGATAATTCTAAAAGAGTTTTTAACTATATTGACGCTATTCATAGAAATGGTGTATTCATTTATTTTGAAATATTCAGTACAAAATTGCTCTATTAAACTTTGTAGTTCGGTAACAATCAATATTCAAAATCAGAAGTAACTTGCAAATAATTGAAACTGTTTAATTATGTTTCTGAAGGCATGAAGTCCAAGAGGCATATCAAGTTACAACTTCAGTTTCAAACAAATTTAAACGGATTTCAAACAATTCAGATATCTTTTAGACATCTGATAGTTGAGACTGGTTATTATTTTACAATTGAGTGGAATATTTCAATCATATATTTCATTATTTATTTGCAATTTACATATATTCATCTCAATTTAATATGTGGCGGAAGGTTATGTTAGAATGTTAACTTTAGAAATAGAAATTAAAGACAGTGGGTTAAATTCAATAGGTCCTGTGAAATATTTTAAACAGTTTTCACACGTTCAGTCCTATTTAGAGGTAAATAGGTACAAGATATTCTAACAACAACGGTACATCAAACATTTTAATGAAAATTGTGGCCTGGCAGCAAACGTCATTCCCGTGTACTTTCAGAAGTTTTCAGGTATATTCATGGTGACTAGAGATTTCGAGTTTTTGTCAACAGTAGACGGGAAAAATCAAATACTGTTTTGTTTTAAGTTTATTTATTTGTTCTTTATAGTACCTACACATATAGTGATTGACAAATAAGCAATAAACTATTAATACATAAAATATCATGTCTTATATTATAAGACCTTGTACAATAATCCGAAAACAATATGTTTATTACTTCGAAAAGAAAATGTCCAATTCAATTTGTTGGGAGACTTATAATGTGTAGGTAGTATGTGGTCAGCAATATCATCATTAGCTAGATCCACGACTATGTAATAGTACACAAGCATGGAGGACCGTTTCCTTTTCCTCACCCGGCCCAGTCCATCTCTCCTTTACCTTAAAAGTGCAGCGCATCCGCAGAGGCACTACCCCTGCGAATGTTCATGGGCAGTGGTGATCGCCTTACCATCAGGCGAACCACCAGCTCAGTTGCCCGCTATGACATAAAAAAGAAAAACTCCAAATACCCATATGATTCTGCGTACCCAGTGATCTGGACATGCATTCCGCAGAACCTTGCAGTTGTATACTTCAAAACCGATGAAAGCGACATTGCAAAACGACACAGTTACGTGTCGAAACAATGTAAGAACAAAGGACGGCACGGGTTGTGTCGTAAAGGTTTTATTTGTTGCTCCAAAGCTTTCAGTCGGTGCACATAGAGCACTCTAAAAACAGCATAAATTCAAATTTGGAATGAATAATGCGTTTTCATTCTTTTCATCCAATTAAACTGCTTTTTAGCAAACATAGAACCACAGATAAGTGCAGAATCTATAGATTTCTCACAAATCAGTACACCAATATCGTTTTACATTTTAATCTTATTGTTATTACACAAAACTTATACATATTTTGATACAATATGAAATAGCAAAATATATTTTAGGGCAGTTTTATAATGAGCACATTTTCATATGGGAAAATTTGCAATAGAATAATTAAAATGACGTCAAGAATTATATAAAAAAGTGACAATCAAAAATTGAATTTAAGCATATTAAAATAACTATTATGTTGTATTTACATCACACTAATATTATCAATGTGAAAGTTTGTTTGTTTGGATGTATGTCCGTCAATCTCACTAAAATAAAGGAACGTGTTTTGATGAAATTTGAGGTAGGGTATGAGCTGACTTGGGTGATAAGATGTTTTCTTCCCGACCAAATGCTCCTTTGGGATATAACGGGAATCTTGATATCCGTGCGGAACCGGAACGAGCGTCTAGTATATCATATACCTTAATTATTAGGAAGTTCGAATAATTATGGAACATTTTTAACGTATAAATTCTTACATTTAATCCTTATTACGTCATTTTGCTACCTAGTACGACTTGATTTTAATGATATTTGGTTCGTTAAATCTGCCTCTGGGATTTCACCTTATCCTTAGTAACAAATAAGCTTAAAAAACGTTGGATTAATTATATTTATACAAAATCTACCGGGGGGCGGCAAGCAGTAATACTTTCCTTACTATATACAATACAGATATATTATAAATAGCGTGCGATTACTTGATTGTCTTCAATATTCTAGCGACAGAGTGATTATATGATATGATTTAGTGTTTAGATATAGTGTGGAGACTAGAAACGATTTTATAATTATAGGCTTCTTTTAACCGCAAAACATCTCATTCCCATGGGATACCATATCTGACCGATTCCTTCGATAGGTATAGCCATTTCGAATGGTACCTAACATGTGTCTAACTAACTAGGATGTGTCATAAAATGTAATTCTAGACCTTTTAATACTGTATTTAAAACGAAATATTAATATTCACAAACGATTGTATATTACCTTTAATTTATTTTAACGTTGACGTTGTTAACATCCGTAATATTAAAGTACATTCAATTTTGGAACGAGGAACGTTCGAACATTCTAGAAACATTTTGCCATTTCACAATCGGTTTAGAGTCCAACGTAATTATCGGTAAAGCGACGAAGATTGAGATCAGAAAATCTTCAACGGGTCGGCTCCTATCTCACATACATTCTGCCGACTTAGTCCTGCGATTAATGTCAAATGTTGTGTTTGTGAATATAAAGAAAATTTAATTTGATTCTGGTGTTTTAATTAATGTCATTCTTAAAATCTTCCCATAGTCAGTTTAGACAGATTTAACTCCTAAATGGGAATACGCACACACAATCGCACTCCATACACATATAAACAAATAATAACATTTACAATAAACTAGCCGGGATATATATAAAAAAATTTGCTATCAACACCAAAATCACATCATATTCATTAAGCAGAAATTATGCAATAACTTCAAAACGAAAATACTAAAACATTTCACAAATTATCCGACCCTGTCCACACTATTAAAAGCTCGGAACAGATATGGAGGCAATTAGCAAGCCTCTAATTGGGACGGTCCCAATTCCCCGCGGCTTACAGTACAAGACCCTTTTGATAAGGGAAATGTAGATCGAGTCGTTTTTCATTCGACCTCTGGTCAGATCTTAAATAACAATGGTAATGAGTGTTATTCGAATTGAGGAATCTTGTCATTTAAATATTTGTCTCGTTTTTTTTCGGTCGGGTTTAATAATAATTTATACGTAAATAAAATAAGGTTCGGTTTTTCCAATAGAATAATATTTAAATTGGCTGCGGCCTGCATTTATTTTCAGATGGTACACAGGTAATTAGTTATTATGTGCTTATTTATATACTTTATGCGCATTCAAAGTTTAATCTTACACATATTGCATATAATATATAAAATCAGCTGTATCTATTTGCGTGAAGCTTAACAAAAATCCGACCATTTCTTTAAATTTTGACCTTTATAATATTGCTAGGATAGATGCTATTTCATGCTATTCTGAATAAAAGACTGATTTATTAATTAAAAATCTCCGTTCTTTTGAGAACGTCGATTTAAATACACCAAGACTCTTAGACGGGTAAATATATTCATGCTTGATTTAATTGGACCCGTATATTTTGCAAAATTTACAATTCCAAACAGAATAAAAAGATCACTAGCTGATACAGAAATTTCGAGTGTTCTCCCTTCCCGGAGGGACATTTCTCATCCACAAATGTATAACTCAAGCCGCTATAATTTTATCCCTACATAATTCAAAGCACGTTCTCCTTTCACTTCTAAAAGCATTAATATACGAATTTTACGTACATCGCATTATTAGCCTTGTTAAAGGAAGTTCTAATACATGGGGCTATAATTTACTTTATGTAGTTAAGTCGGTATTCAACGTAGCTCTTTACAAGCTCCGCTATTATTCATGAAACGTGAAAAATTACTTACACTACGTCACTTGGCTTTTAATTTTATAGTTGGAAGGTTATTTTGTATTCATTTAGAAGTGAATAATTTTATATTTGTTTGTGAATAATTGATGTATAGGGTAGAAAGGATATCCTCTATCTCACACATATTGTCACCTACACCGATTAATTATTATGTTAGTCAATCTATAATAAGAATATTATAAAAATATGCAATAGCTACGGCCCATAATTATTTGTTTGTTCTATAAATTCAAGCCCAAAGTTGCATATTATGGTTTATTACGAAATAACCAAAAAATACGCAAAAATAACTCGTAAAAAACATATCTGCTGAAAAACAAATTGAAAAAATGATAAACTTTTAGCATATACATAAGTATGATAACAAAAGCACATATTGGAAAAGTTCTCGTAAAATCTGGGAAGAAAGCTCGCCAAACTAAGTGGTAAACAAACGGTGCCCGCACTGAGGTGAACTTTTAACTAAGAAATACTCTGTTTGCTTTTGTTATTTAGCCTTAAGAAGACTCTTAATTCCGTTATTCGAATATTTTTTAATTAGGTACAATTTTTATTTATTTATCTATGGGATTTTACGAGACCAAAATTACTGTGGCAATGTGTTCCATATTGAAAGTGACTTTGGGATTTAAAAGCTTTTTCACAAATAAAAGAAAATAGTAAAATAACGATCTTAATAATATTTTATGCATATAATCCCTTCCGTCTTACTCAGTACCCGAATACTATATATATAAATAGAGATTCATACAAAATATGGACCATGCTTTAAACATGCGTGCCCAGTGGATAACCATTATTTATTTGCATATACAAAAAAGCTTCAGTTCTTTCCAATTATACTTCGAAACTCCGTCGCCTCCGCTCAATTGAACAGTAGGCAATACGGCAGATAAAATCATTGTGCCACTGAAAGAAACTGCATCAAACTGCTAAACATCCCTATTTCTCCGGGAATGAGTCCTAGTGTTCCTTTTGTATTGTCTTTACTATTTACTAGACAACCTGAAGGCTTTCGTTAGATTAATCATATAAGTTGCTACCGGTTTGCCGCTACCGGTCGGGTAGTCATTGTTATTTAATTTTTTTTATTATTTTATCCCCGTCCTAACAAACTTCTAGCGATCCCCGAGGCAGATATCGTGATCAATTTCTTCTAGACTAAATCGATCGAAGGTTCTTAAAAGATGATAAGTTAATCATTAAGAATGGTGACTAATAGATGCAGCTGCATTGGTTGAACAGTGGTGACCTTCCACGTGTACAAAAATATACGTAATTTCCGACGCCTTGATAATTTGTCTGGTTATAATTAACTCTTACCACCGCTTCAGTGGTTAACGAGTGAGTGTAGAACTGAGGGGTTCCTTGGTTCGGTTCCCGATGGGGATAGACAATAATAAATGTCTCGGCCTGGCAGGACACAGAAGGCTGATCACCTATTAGTCACATACCGTGTACCCTACACTTAAATTTGGGATTTCAATTTTATAGTTAACCCACTATCTGAAAACTATTGAAAAAAAGAAACGAATTTCTTTGAAAAATATTTGACTTCTAATCTTCAATTCCACAGTAGTGGTCTAACTTGTATAAGCAGTCAACTGAAATGTCTAAACTTCAGTGTTCTTATCCAAATCGAGCTCGGCTAAAACTTAAACAAGGACCCTTAAACTTTAACAGAACTCCAGGCCTTTTTGTAGGTATATGCTGAATTATTATTCGTATCACATAACAAATGCAAATTATGCTATAGTTGACTGAGTAGTGACTAGGTAATTAGCTCAGACTGTTAAACTTCGGTTTCGAGACCAAACTAGCAAACATTTAGTTTATCTTTCAATTCATCTGCACCTTATTCACCACTCCTTCTCCAATTGGTGAAGAAAAACATCGTGAGAAAAACGGTATGTACAAGATTCAAAACACTTGACATGTGAGATTCTGGCTTGAACCCTCGTCAGGCCTATGTCCCTGCACTGAAATAATTATTTTCTATCTACAATGTACGAACATGAAGCGTTTAATTTTTATTATGCCTATACGTAGATCTTTACATACATCCTAAAATATATTATAAATGCGAACTGTTTTGTAATAGAGTGATTTTTTGGTATAATTTTTGTGGCTGGTGGAAGTTAGGAAGCTAGAGAGCGACATCGTTACTATATCGGGGTGAAAAATATGTGAATTTCCTTGAAAGATGCCACATACGGCGAGCTATTAGATTTTTTAGTATATGGTAACTTTATTTTAATGTATGTTCCTTTGCAAGCCTGTTCGTGTGTATGTATGATATTAAACATAAAACTCTCTTTTCATTTAGTTAAATACTTCAGAGTTTGAAATTGTCCACTTACTGGTATTATGAAGGCATTATCTTATTATTTAAATTACAGTTTTGCTGAATATAAAAATGTTAATAAAATAAATTTGATTGCGGCTACATTATCCTTTGATTAAATTTGATCTATGTTATGATGAATGAGGGTTAGTTAGGATGAAGTGTTATGAAGGTTATACGATAGAATAGAATCACAATCGTATTTATAATATTACATACCAGCTTTTTGTTAAAGCGTAGTGATCGCATGTGGTTCTGCTCTCATGATTTTTACGTTTTAAAGGAAGTAAAACTCTATTGACTGTACACTTTTTTATAATAAAAGGTATTTATAGTTCGGCGAAGTGAGTTAGGAAAGAATAGATTCCAATCTTCACTGGATGCAGTGATGGAGTTCAAATTAGCCCTTCAAAGCACTACACCGTACATTTAACTAACCAAAGAGAGAAAGGCAAGGAAATAAAAAATACAAAACTGCAGTAGAAATCTAAGACTTAATATGTTTGACTATAAGATACAGAGTTCCGAACGATTTTTTTTTTATTGCTCAATATTTATGTGATTAATTAATTCTATGGGCTCCGGATTTGGATTATAAGTTGGTGTAATAAAATACAAAAACATTCTTATTACAAGAATGAAGAAACCAATACGATGCGAACACAGCTGTAATTATACTTCAATTAATTTTAATGAGACAAATTAATATTCCATGTAAATTAATAATTAATTATCATCAATAAGATGCTTTGTAAAATGAAACTCTCTAGAGGAGTATTAACTGCCGGAAGAAATAATAATAACATTAATTTCTTTTCTGTTATTTTTAGTTATTAACTAGCTGCGCCCGCGGTTTCACCCGCGTGAGTCCGTATCCCGAGGAATCGGTATTAAAAGCTACCTATATGTCATTCCAGTTGTCTACGTACCAAATGTCATTGCAATCGGTTCAGTAGTTTTTACGTGAAACAGCAACACACACACACACATCCTTACAAACTATCACATTTATATTATTAGTAGGATTGGAAATAACGATAATTTATTGAACCAATCTCACCTCAAGACTTAGATGTAACTAATAATGTGTTACGCGTGTTAGAAGTCAATCAAACGTGACGTCTAAAATAGCCCTTATTCCAGTTAAATATAATCCGAATAGCCGTATTTTATTGGATAATTCATGCATATTTCCTTTATTTCAACTAATACAGCTTCACTCCAATTAATACAGCTAGAAACTCCGTAGTTAGTATTCAAAACGAGCATAGCGTGAACCGTTGAACTGGTCGATTAGGCCATTTGTTAGCGGAAATTTGAAGCCCGCACGCGTACGGTTGACAGATTCGACTCATTTTTCCAAAGTCTATAAACTTTTTATGTAGTTGAGGAAAAATTGCCACTAATTTTACTCCGAGAGATATGTACGAAAGTTTTATTAATTCGCCTTTTAGACTCCTAGGTTTCTTGTTGTATGAAAAAGCTTAAATACCACTCACTACATTTAAATAAACATTGTAACACATACATGTTTTACCTTTGTCGTACTTTAGGTATAAACAGTAACAGATACAAACAACTATGTTTTTTGTATTTATTAAAGTTTGTATTTATTAAATTTTTATAGCAATGACATGACAATGAGGCAAGACAAATAAACAAAGACGTATATTGTTATATCACGTAAATAACATCAATAACATCAAATAAAAAAATTATCGATAAATAAAACATAACCGTTATAAGATTTATGAATTTTGGGCACAACTTAACAAACTAACAATATATTTTATTAGCATGTATATCGCGTTTGTCTTTATTGATTATCGTTTGACGATTTATTTCCCCGGACCAAATTAGCAATTTTTGATAAAAACGAAGAAGACATTTTATAGAATTTACGTAAAGTGTGCGGTATAATCAACTTCCTTTCCTTATCCTCCAGCATGAGGTATTTACACGTGCCATAATCTATAATGCGCCAAAATCCTGTTGAATAAAATGTTATTTAGAATATGTAACAATTTTGTATTATGCATGGAATAAATGAGTTACAAGTCAATAACAGTTATTAGGCAGTCTATGAATTTATATTCTGTACCTGTTATTCTGTTCTATATGGACAAAGTTTTCTTAAAAGTATAATTGTCTTGTTTCTATCCGATTCTTCTTTATAGACGTGATCTACCCAACCGTTGTTAGTTTAATGAAAATCTATCGAAAAAATAGCTTACAATCCGGATAAGAGTTAACGTTTTTTACATCACGGTAAGAGCAGCGACGAATTTTTGATATGGAAATTTTAAATCGGTTGATTAATGTTTGTTAAAGAGAATAAACAGTAAACACCATCAATCACATGAGAATTTATAGATATTACAAAGAAACTACACATGATGCACATGAAAAAAAATTAACTTCCAAAATTCCTTAATTAGTTTCATAGTTGCAAGTTATACGGCAAACTTACTAATCTGTCGCCTGCAGTTATCGAAATATACGTCACAGTAGCTGTCCGCCAAAAAGAACCCGTCAGAGCGCGGATAGTCCTCCATCCAATTGTAGGAGCATACTGGTATTGCTACCCCTCTGTTATATAAACAACACATAAGAAATTGCTAAATATTGTAATTATAATAAGAAAGGAAAACACGCGATTATTATGGATAATACACATAAAAAAAAAATGTTATAAAGGTCAAAGGATCAAGAAAACAGTTATATCTTGCGACATATTCCTGGGAGGTTAATAGAATTTATTGTAAAAATTGTTTTTCGTGTAATATTCTAGAAATATGCCTCTTAACAGTTTTCTGTTAGATTAACTGAATTTTTTATTATATAAAACTCATGTTTTAACCCATATTTATCATAAGTATGTAATACTTATGTTTTGTGAACGATATACTCTACACGCTGTTACCTAAGCATTTCTATTACGGCGTATTCTAAAACGCTTCATAGAGGTTCGGTTGCCAGCGAGCCGTCAGCTACTCTTAAACAAAAAACTCACTGCGTGGTCAAGCACTTGATATAATCATCCTGGCACTTCTCAATTTTTTTCAGGTTATCATACTGACTGTTTATGTAACGGAACTTGACGGTCGTGTAGATGCCGTAGTCTAGATTTAATGCCGCTTCCTGTTCCTCTTCAGCAATATCCATATGGTCTATTTCTTTTTCTGTTGTTGTCTCTGGTAAAAGTAAATGTTATTATACATATTTGAACAGATTATTTGAGCACTATTAGCGCAACCTGATTGTAGAGGAGGAAGTTCTGTTTCTTCAGGTCATTCCTTGCTTAGCAGGTCCCTAATTGCTAATCAATTATTGAAAGATACTTCATAAATAAATAACCCAAAACTTCATATACTAGCCGTACGGTTTCAACGAAGAACAATTCTACCTCACGCTTTAACCACTCAACCGATTCGGATGAAATTTAATACAGATATAAATTGATATCCGAGGAAGGCTCTTTATTGAATTCTACGACGAATGGATCATTACTAATTGATTTCGAATACAAATATTTGCCTTCACGTGTAAATAATAACGAATCATAAATGGTCTTACCAGCAAAAATAGTTTTCGGCGATGTCTTCGGCTCCTGACAAAAAGATTTGTGTACTAAAACAAGCAAACACACTATCAAATTCAACCACATTGTAAATATTTGGAAGTGCGCCAAAAGGGCCCTCTGTATAAAGATAAATTTTTAATTAAACGTCAAATATGATTCGTTCTTGATTCACGTTCGACTTTGCTGTTTATTTTGAAGCCATTGTAAACACCAATTTGCAGTTTTAATAAACGTGAAGTGGCATTCCCCGTTGATTAGTGATTGATCACTTTTCACACTCATCTAATTTAATTGCGAACTTCCATTGAAATAATGGAAAATCACAAAGGAAAATTATCATAGGGTATATAGTGACTTTTGACCGCCTCCTTGGTACAGTGGTTAACGCGTGAGCGTAGAACCGACGGGTCCTGGGTTCAATTCCCGGTGGGGACGCACAAAAAAAAATGTCTCGGTCTGGCAGGACACAGAAGGCTGATCACTTACTTGTCCCTAAAGAAAATCGATCAGTGAAACGGATGTACATCATCTGCCCCATACCCCACACGGGACTTCACACCTATAGTGACGAAATAATCTGTTTAAAATGTAATAAACAAACATCCATTCGAGTGTTTTAGTTTTGAACCGCATCAATTAATTTAAATATATCAAGACTGAAGACAAATGGAGGTACTTAACGGCTCATTGCATTACATTGACAATTACTTTCTTAAAACATCAATCATTGTGACACTTTAATTCTCCGACCCAATGAGTCGTTAAGACATAATTTATAAGTTGCGCATTATTTGGAACTCTGCTTATTCAAATTAGATTACATTATCATTGTTTATACAAATTTGTGTTAATTTATTGCGTTTTTAAGTAATCTATTTTCGTTTTTATTTGAGTGCAATATTCTAAAAAAACATCATGTTTAGAAATACTTGCGTTACATGAATATTTTTAAGAGGTTTTAGTTCCAATAGATACATTATTTATCTTACATGCTACGTATATTATGCAATTGTAATATATTACTACGAATATTGTTATGTATATATGTACAATGCTTTCTGTACTTTACTCCCAATCTGCATTATATTCTTAGATCTTAAATTGTGTGGTACAATACATAGTTAAATAAACATAAAATTCTTTATGATAGATGATGGCTTACAATAAAATAAGATGGAAGTTTTTATATCGGCAGCCAATACACTAATCTTCGGTCCTGTTTAAAGAAAATGCTTCAATTTTAATATAATTGTAACAAAAACAACTCAAACACCTCAACAGATGTTGACAAGAAAATATTTCTTTCACTTTTTTTTATTTTGTTTAGTTTTAGTTTTTTTTAGTTCCGGAGCGACCAGCTAATTAGTTACATTTAAGTAGCTGTTGAGACAACAGGAAACCCCTGAGGGAAATAGTTGTGGCCTACTTGACCTGCATATAAAATGTTACAGTTTTACATCTGAACATTGTATTATGTTACAGATTTAGGTTAGTCTATGCCTTAGGCTATATCAGATAGAATCTAGACTCCCACTTCTAGAGACTTTATTCAAATCGTAAAAAATATGTAAATGATTAAAAACATTGTTTATATATCAACCGACTTTAAGAAAAGAAGGAATCCATTCGACTGTATTTCTTGTGTTTGTTACCTCTGAACTATTTACTGGATAAAGCGATTTTTATTGATTATTTAATTGGAGCTTGGTTGCTTTTGTTTTTTGGTTAAGATAATCATATTATTAGAAACATTACAACGTCACTATCCGGTGTTATACACGACATTATATGTATTTCTCGTGACATGTTTATTTTAGCAAGAAGAAGATAAAACAATCAAAATTTGAGTATGTTTATTTCAGTGATCCAAGCTTTCGGATCAAATGCACACGCAGTATCAAAAGGGGACTACTTTTAAGTAATGAGCTTACAAACAAGTGAAACTCAATATTATATCGGGGAGCTGCGTTGTTAGGTATAGTATAAAATGCCATTGCATCTCTATTGTGAATCAAATGTGTTTTATTTTTCCGCCCGCGCAAAGGAAAACTATATCCATGACCTTTCTCGTATATCCGAACTATCTTTATACTCCCTCCCATAGAAATCGGTTCAATGGTTTTAAGCGTGAAGAAGAGACAGACAAAAAGAGTAAGTTTCGTATCTTTGTGGAGATTTATTCCGTTCCTTTAGTCATTTATGTATATGTTTCTATCTGAACCTACTCTGATGTTATAAATAGGAAAGAAATGTTTTATTTATTTGCAAATTTGAAAACTAATTACTGATTTTAAAAACTCTGCCCCCAGTAAGCATACATTCACGTGTGAATCAAAAAGAATTTAAATATGTAATACCTTCAGACATTTGTAATAAAAAAATAATTAATCTGCCAAATTACATAATGATTTAATATATTTATAAGATAACAGTAAACCTAATATTCTATTGTGTTATTATTTGAGTTTTTCCACATCGCAACAGACTACTTCGTGATATGATTTTTGTGTCTGGATATAGTTAGGAGCAGGATACCTATGGCTTAACCTATAGTGCAGGATGTGCAATGCACTCAGGCGCCGTAATGCTCCCTGAGACTAGACTGAGATGACTCCCTGAAACTGTAATATAATGTATATAAGATATATAATAGGGCTAAGGGGCTTCAGGGTTTCATTGCACAGGGGCGCTACACGAGCTAAGGCCGCCCCTGGTTAGGAGGCTTCTATAGCCTCAGTGACAAAGGCTTCTTTTTACCGCGAAACATCTTCCTATGGGAATTTCCTTTTACTGGGAAAACGAAACCGCGGGGGGAAGCTAATAATAAATAAATTTAATATTTAAGTTAAGATATGTCTTCATGCGAACCTTGAATATTATAATGAGCTTCTCAGTATACATGACTTTCCACTCACGCGTAAACATAAATTTTATGTACAGCTCAACATATTTAAGCGGCATTCTAAATTACGTTTGAGAAAAAATAGTATTGTTACTGGCGTTGAATTATTTATTTTCGTCACGTGTAACGTGTTGTATAGTCAATTGGATTATATTTAGGTCTAACACATAATTTAAAGTTGGTGGAAAACTAATGTAACTTAAATAATAGGCGCCCTTTATCGTTATTTATCACTTACTCAAGTGAAATGTTGAGACGATCGTACAATATTGTAGTCCAACAAACCTTCCATAATTTCAAATACAGCATGCGTCTAATTGTTTATATTAATAAGATGTTACCGGCGACTTCGGCCGCGTGTTTATTTTAATTTTAAGGTCATAGCGGGCAACGGGCAACCCAGTTGGTGGGTAGCCTGCAAAGCAATCACCAAAGGCGCTGTAAATATAGCGATATAATAATGATAAGTGGACGTGTGTGATTATTAACGCACTTAATTTCAACGTTGAAACACTATAAATGCATGATTATCACACAATTTTTAGTGTGCCCTTTAACCAATGGTCCTCAAACTTATTAAATATTCACTCCCTAACACATCAACCCATTTAAGACCGGACAAGGGAATGGATTGTGTAGAATCAGGGTACGGGTCTCCGACTCCTCCACTCGCCGAACGAAACACAGTAACATGGTACTATTTCACGCTGAGCTTCTGTGGGGGTGTACTTAGATAGCTGAACAACTGGAATAACATGTAGGCAACTTTTATTCCGATATTTCTATGGGATACGGACTTACGGGGATGAAACCGCGGGGCGCAGCTAGTTTAATATATAGATAGACGGATAAAATTAGTAAGTACGGCAAAGCTATATCTACGTACACTCATAAATCATCTTACGTTTATCGCTTTAACTGCTTAGCTGTTGAATATAACATTATTACGCTGAAACTCCTTGAAAACACAAACATTTCGCGTGAGTAAACACGAGCAATACATCATCGTTAGATTCAATTTCATTTTCATGTACTTTCAAATTTGTTCTCATGTGCAAAACCTCAATTAGACAAGTTCTCAGTAACAACGCTTTGTAGCAAGTTTTCTAATATAAGTTGCGTGAGAGAGACACCATTTATCAAACCGAGTACACATGAGTTTTCGTGAAGCATCCTTGCGAATAACGTAAACGCGAAAGTGTGTTTGCTTGCTTTTCTTTCACGTCGCAACGGAGCGTTTATAGCATGATTGGATAAAGTGAACAGTCTGGAGAATGAAAAGGGTAGTTTTTACCGTTGTAAACAAAAAAATCCTATGGAAATTTTATTTTAACACACGGGAGAAGTCGCGGACGCAAAGCTAGTCTTCATATTAATGATTCAGACTAATCTGTGAATTAAAAATACTATGTATACATTGACAAATGCGACTGTCGTCTGTCTCATCTTCACGCCTTCACTCGATCGGTTTAGCGGTTTGAACCAATTTACATGATTGTTGCAGTGTGATTTCTGGGATAAATGCTATCCTAGGTGTTATCTCAGGCTTCAAACTATATTTCTCAAATACACTGGAACGGGAACTATGCGAGAAAAACCTCCTACTGTCTATTTTAACATTGACTATGCGGGCGATACCGCCGGCAGAAAGCACTACTATAACTACTTTTAATTATAAACATTATAAGGTCAGCAGTTTTGTTAAGTAAGGTTTGTTTGCAGGGCTTGAATGAAAATAATGTACAGAGGGGATGAACATTGGAGGTAAGTCGTAAATGCTCTTCGGGAAAGCGAAGATTGTTAGGAACAGGGCAAAAAAAGCATTTGGTAATAAGACAAACAATATAACAACATTGGGTAATATCAAGCATCATCAATATGGGCGTAGTGATTTTCGCTTGAGAGTAAAAAATATAATACATTCGCGTTTATGATATTAATAGGAACAGTAAGATTTGATACTAAAGCTTAATTTGAAACCGTAGTTTATATAAGTTATATGAAAGATGATAACGTTCATATTTTGCAAGTTTTGGAAGATATACGCAAAAAATATAAGAAATGATAAATGATAGAGAAAAAAAATAGACTCATATTCTGATTTCAAACTTTTGTAGCAGTAACAATTATAATAAACCTATAAAAGTTGGGATGGGACTTTTATTGTTAGAGTCTTCGACATTAAAATCTTGCGTAAAAGGACAATATTCTTATCGTAAAACGTTATGGGATTAATTTTAGTATAAAAACAGTTTTTTGATATCGTCTTTTAAAAACTCCTTTAATTAGTTTTCAAGTAATATAATTTTAATTGTCAACGATCTCGCTCCGTGTTGTGTAATTTTAATGAATAATAAACAATGCCTAGCAATCGGTTATTTTTTATATCAAGATACACAAGCTATTTAATTTATTCGATAGATTTTAACAATTCTATATTGAGTTTATTTGTATGTAGATATAGTGCATATTATAATACAAACAATCACACGCAAACGCATCATAATAAATCTTTTCATGACAATGATATTTTTACCACCGGCAAAAAAAGGCTGACAGTGGCTAGAGTCTCCAATCTAACTTCAGACAATCATATCAGTTATAGGGATATTTTTTGAATCGTGATGTGAGAGAACACAAAGTTAAAATAACAACAGTTTCTAATGAACAATCAATAACAATGGTTTACTAGGAAATTACCAAACTTGAATCAACTCGCACTATCGCAAAATTCTTTGATCTTAAGGTGAGCTTACGATACAAACTTGGAATCGAAGTATATCTAAACGTCAACTCATATGTATAATACCGAGCTGTATGTATGTACACTAATTGTATATTAAGATTTATTTATATGTGTTCTACAATAAATTGAATTTTATTTTAAATTAATTTCCTTTTATTTATCAAGTTTGTTAGACGGATCCAGATACAGATCCTTATCCTCCCAGAAGCAATAAAGGTACCTACAGAGTGTAATTTTAACAGTCGCTTCATATTGGTTTGATTCCCGTGTGTGTGTTGCGAATTACGGAAATCTTTAAACTGTGGCGACTCGTATCTAAATCGTCTGAAGCGAAATGTTTTCGCTATATAGTATGTATACAATTTTCCAATAACAATAAATTGGTTGGGGAGACGCCCTGAAGCGTGTCGCTACCAGAGTGGCCCTCAGACCCTCAGTTCACCCACGCTTCCTTGCCAAGTTGTAGTAGCCCTTCAGGCTCATAAAAAAAAAAATACAGTTGGAGCTTTACCGACCGGCCAATAGTGTAGACTGGTCGAGCTCCCCCTCCCCCCCTCCTCCCTCCTTTTCAATGAACGATTTACATTTCCTTTATAACATAATATAGATATTTAAATCTTAAGAAGTTTTTTCGAAGAATTCAATCCGTCGAGATTAGCACAACCTTAATTAATAATGATTATCTGTTAATCTCCTTCGACACTTTGATGTCCCTATCTAAATTATTCCATTTCCCTCCATCCACGGCTTAGCTCATAATTTAGGCTTAAATATCAAGCTTGATTTGAATTGTCCACAAGGATTATTAACCATTAGTATTTAAAAGCTTCTAAATCCTAATTAAGTAGCTAATCAAATTGTTCCTAGTCATTTCAATGTATTTTACCAAAAAACAAAACGTTCAAATATAGAACATTCATTAAATCATATCATAATACTCTGCCAAAAGTTATGTATATTTTGAAGTATTTCGTACGACACTCGTAAAATTATTTATCATAATATGATATGTACTCGCTTACCTTGCAAAATAGAACACATTACATTATTAAACACAAGTAATTCTCTCTTATGTCCAATTCCTCACTGCAAATTGTACGACTCAACGACATCATTTAATGATTAACGTATCGGAACGCACCCCCGTTAAAACATATCTTACATTATAAAAGAACTGAGCGCTAATTTCCAGTTTTGTAGTTTAGACAGACTAAAATTATTTACATTTTTACTAGCCTATATAATAATTTCGTGATGAAATGATGTTTGATGGAGTCTTTTTATGACAATGACACACACCAAATTGATGGAGTCTTTTTATGACAATGACACTAATGCTTCATCAAGCTCACTGCTAAATACTTCAAATTTAATAGAGGAATAGTTCAGGAAGCCACGCTACAAGAGATATTGATCAAGAGATGCCAGAGACGCGACGTGTATAATCCTCTATTGTTCCATGAAACGGTAATAATTTTGGATTGATTTCAGTTTGTAGATGTAGATGTATGTAGTTGGATGTTAATTATAATTCGAGTTACATCTGAGATATGTAGTGATAGTTATGTGATAGATACGGAATTTTACTTATATAAGGATTTAAAAAGTGAAGTCATATTGCACATCATCTAGTCAGGAAAGAAGCCTAACATATTTATTCTATACATGTTACTTTAAGAAACGTTTTTTCTAAATCAAACACAAATCACACTTAACGCTAATGTTATAAATGTGAAAGTTCGTTTGTTTGGATGTTTATCCGTCAATCAAGCTGAAACTACTGAACGGATTTTGATGAAATTTGGCATACAGACAGGGTATGAGTTGACTTGGGTAATAGGATTCTTTCAAGACACAAGGGGCAAGCGTCTTGTATAAAATACTATACAATAAATGCGTTAAATGATACTATATAAATAAATATTTAACAACTTTTATGTTATTGTATTAAATGTAATAAAATGTTACATGTAAAACCAGTCTTTCAGTTAACAAAATACATCTGATGAAATCTCATCCTATAACGTTATTAGCAACAACGTAGCAACAACTATCGTATGGGAGTTTACAGTTACAAGCTCTATCCATGTTATCCACAAACCTTTGTTCCTGGAAATTTGAACAGTTAGCAGTATTGCATGATATATAGCCATTGAAAAGCTGGTGAAATGCTTCAATAGCCTTTATTGGTTGTAGGGATATATTTATAGCGCTAGATGGTATTTTTTCATTAATAAATAAATATTACATAGTTTAAGTGTATATTGCATATTGTACGCAAGCAAATAAATATATATAATAATAATACGTGTAATATTGCAGATGCAGAAGTGTTCTTTCGTCTCCCTGTGTTTTTTTATTTTGCTGAATTTTGTATTTAACAAAAAATCATGAATAAAGATATCATATTTATAATTATTTTTAATGCTTTGAATTTCGTGTTTAGACCAAAAAATCTAATTTTTTTTGGTCTAAACACGATTGTACTTTTGATGTTGTAGTTTAATAAACTAATATCTATTCATTCAATCATTACCTATACAAAATAGTAGTATTCGAAAAAAATACAGTCATTTACACTGATAAATTATCTACGCTTATTTTCGGCACAGATTAAACACAAGTTGTAATATCCAAACCATTCAGACACTGTCCTCAAATACAGGAGTGTGTCGTGAATGTGGTGGATGGTTATAAATGAGGCACATTTATCGTGAGCCTTTCGGAATGCGAGCAGACGTGGATGAACAATATAACAATGGTCTACGTATTATTCATATATTTAGTAATTATTATTATCCATAACCATAATAAAGCAGTGGTGGCTCAGTGGTGAGAACCTCGGATTTCAAAATAGATAAGTCGGGGTTCGAGACCGGGCGAGCGTGCAGGAAATAAATTGATTTTTAATTTATCTATACAGGTGGATAGCATCACCACTGCTTAAAACGGTGACGGAAAAAATTCGTGAGGATACGGGCATTTCCAAGAATCAAAAGTTCGACGACATATGACATCTGCCAACCCGCACTTGGTCAGCGTGGTGGATTTTATCCTGAACCCTCATAGGAGGCCTGTGTCCCAGCAGTGGGAACATATATGGGCTGATGATGATGATTATCCAAAACCAACTATTAGATAGTGTTATGTTTTACAATTTACGTTCTCAAAATCGAAGGCGATTCTGAATTCGACTAAATATTTACTTTTTAGTTTGATTTTTTTACTCAATAACCCCGTGGGTATTCTTTCCCTGTTTGATCGATTGTTGTCAATTGGTCCTATTCTAGAAATATGAAATGGTACTTTCCGCCCAGCAACTGTAAATGTCCTTATTAATCTTTTAGTAAGGACTTAGATGAAAAGTATTTGTAGAAACGTAATTGTTTTGAAAGTATTTCTTTTTTGTACAAAGCTAAAGCTTCCAAAAATAACGACGACATCCTTAAAGGGACTCGATATCCATTATAATTTTACAAAAATCGCTCCAAAACCGTCATGTACGAGATTACGGTAAAAATGCGGGGATTTAATTTTGCGTGGATCTATTTATAAAGATTATAACGTTATTTTATTTGAAAGCAGATGAAGGGGAATGAGGCTTAACGTGCGGTTTAAATGTTGAATAATTCAGTAAAACGATATGAGAGCCATTTTTGTACTGGATTAATTGTGACGTGGATTTACGGTGCCTTGGAATTCGTTTATGAAAATAAGATCCTCGAATGCGAATAAATCCCCGAAATAAAGTTATACCGCTGATAAATCAAGAACGGAACGGATTTTAATGATTTTTAGTTGGTTGGATTTGTCTCCATTTTGTTAAGGAAAACAACTATTGAAAATTTAAAAAAAAGGTGTGTGTGCGATTCACTCACGATAGAAGTGAAACTTTAGTAAATCAACAAAAGAATGAGATGAATAAAATATAAAATAGTTGGTATGTATATTTCTGTCTTATTCTTTGCCGGCTTCATTCTACACATTTTTGTATTTGTGTCTCTTACCTGTCGTTTTTTCCGTTGCAACAGGTTTGAAATCACAACGATTCTAACTTCGTTTTTTTGTATGTGGTAGTCGAGCACGCTTCGGCACGAATTGGGCCAGCTCGCACCGGGGCAGTACCACACCCCCACAGAAGACCGGCGTGAAATAGCATTCTGCTGTGTTTCGTTCGGTGAGTGGGGGAGCCGGAGGCCCATATCCTTTTCCTTACCCTTCCCAGTCCTTTCCTTTATTCCTATCGCCAATCCTTTCTTAATCCCTTCCCGAAAAGTCGGCAATACATTTGTAGAGGCGTAAGGTCTGCAATGGACCTTATGCCTCTCCAAATGTTCATGGGCGGTGGTAGCGCTTGCCATCAGGCGTCCCACCAGCTCCATTGCCGACTGTATCATCATAAAGAAGTTTCACTTCAAAAACTCACATAAATCGTACACCAGGGCAAAGCTGGGTTGAGATGAGAGTTATATATATTTATTGCATTATATAACTAGTTTTAGAATGATAAAACAGTAAATCCCATCGTCTATTTAATTTCATAACCATCGACAAAACGAAAATAGCCATAGGCGAGCGAAACCTTTTGGGAACAAATTTCGCTTATTGCAATAGAGGTAAATTAAAGGCAAACAATGAGATTAAACGCAGCGCCAAAATTCAATAACCTAGCCAACTATAATCATCTATGTTTTAATGAATTTTCAAAACTAGTTTCTAATTTGGTTTTGGTATCATGATTTAATAAGCTTCAATTTTGTTAAGCACTTGAATATGCTTTTAATATTGAAATCAGAGTTGTGGCAAAATCATATTTTTTATAATTTAGACTTGCTACCTATTTCTAGATCAATAATGAGTTTAATTGAAATTCTAAATAAATGAAAAGTGGAACATTGTTTAGAAACATACAAAGTACAATATATTATTGTCTACCAAAATATAAGACATATTTGTATACTATTCTACTCAAGTAGTAAAATGTTTATTAGAACATTAACTCCTATCTATTTGTAGGTGATAAAAGTTATATAATATAATATTCTGTTCGCCGGAGGTGTGGACCTTTTTGTTGTGAAGGTCTCTAAGGTGAAATAGGCGAGGAGTTAAAATCAAACAAAATCATAAATTTATTGAAAAGTTTGAGGTGGTATTATAATCATTAGCCCATATTTGTTCTATGAAGGTTCAGGCCATAATTCACCATGCAGGTTGGCAGATGTCTCATGTCGTTAAAGTTTTAATTTTGAGAATAGTATTATGTTATCTGTGCATTAGACAAGCAACTTTCCTGACGATATTTTCTTCACTAGTTTATGATTAAATTATTTTTTATTTATACATTTGTTATATACTCCTTGTTACATTGATCAAATTTCAACATTTACTACAATGTTAACTTTACAATAACCTCCTTCTTGGTCTAGCGTAGAACCGAGGGGTCCTGGGTTCGAATCCCGGTGGGGACGCACAAAAAAAAAATGTCTCGGTCTAGCAGGACACAGAAGCCTGATCACCTACTTGTCCATAAAGAAAATCGATCAGTAAAACAGATATATATCATCTGCCCCATACCCCAGTCCCCTACTGGGACTCGGGACTACACTTAACTTTACAATAGGAGTCCAAATGGAAAAAAAAACACCAGGAATACACCACTGCAATTTATCAATTTGTAAATTAGAGATAATGGTTAATACTTTGATATTTTATTATAATCTGTAATTTATCTAATACTGAGTAACGACATCTTTTTAAGTAACAAGGATGAGTTATAAATTGAATATATTATAGATATTATGTTCAATTTTTCTCTACGGCACGCTTAAACAGAATAAGGCTGCATTACAGTAGAAGTCACGTTCACGGTATATAGACTCACATTACGTTTGTGAAGTATGCACTTTAAACAGTCAACAGGAGAAAATTATCATTAATAGTTTAATGCCAATAAGCTCACAAACACATTTAGCAAATCTGGATATCAAACTAATATTAAAAATGTGAGTTTGTTTGTTTGGATGTTTGACCATCAATCACGCCGAAACTACTGAACGGATTTTCATTAAATTTGATATATAGACAGGGTCTGAGCTGACTTGGCTGATAGGATACTTTTTATTTGTTTGAGATTAAATGCTCCCTTAGGATAACACAGGTATAGACAATCATATTTTTTACTGTATTTGTAAATGTCCTAATTCCACATAGGCAAAGCCTCGAGCGGAAGCTAGTATATTAAAATATTTATTTTATATTTTACTAGCCATTGCCCCCGGATTGGCACGTGTTAAATTCGTAGTAGCTAAATAAATGTCATTATACATATAAACCTTCCTCTTGAACCATTCTATCTGTTAAAAAAACCCCATCAAAATCCGATGTGGAGTTTTAAATACCTAAGTATACATACATAGGAATCGACGCTACAAGCGACTTTATTTTATATTATGTAGTGTTCCTTTTATCTGTAATATATTACATAACTCAATACTGTAACTGTTCAATAGATTTGTGTCCATAAGTAGAACGAGTAAGAAAATCGGTCTATAAGGTTCTATTTAGGTAAATCGTTAACTCCAATCCATCCATTCTAATGAGAGCATTCCTCAGTTGCCTATAGTAATTGCATCCAATTTTCTGCAACATTTAGTGAACCCTCAATCAACCACAATTCTACTCCATTTCTATTCTACTTCGACGTCATTTTCTAGGGTTTATTTATTTATTTATTCTTTACAGTACATATTACCGAAAAATAAATTGACATTGTAAAAAAAAAAAACAGGTGACCATACAGGCACATATGCACTATAAGGCGGCCTTATTTCTCAAGAGCAATCTCTTCCAGGCAACCTTTTTGTAAAGGAATGTTTAACGTGTACGCGATGGCACAAAGCAATAACTAATAAGGTTTATTTATGAATACTTCTCAAAAAGGACTAAACGTTCCGACTAAACGACTATCCGTTAGGTTATTTGTTTATACAAACTCTTAATATCGTGTCAGTACGTCATTAAGACACTGACCCGACTTTATGAAAAAGTAGGAGGTTTTCCGTTCGACTGTATTTTTTTCGTAATTTACCTGAGAAATTTCGACTGAGTGAATCGATTTTGATGATTCTCTTATTTGATAGCTTATGCCTCATGTGTTTCATGTTCTGACAATTTGAAGGCGATCTGCATTTTTTAATAATTATTGTCATATAATACTACTATATTATTATCTTTCACCATTAGAAAGCTGCAATTGCACTGAGTGATATAGGCAATATATGTCCCACGGTTGACACCGGGCCGAACAGCCAACTCAAACAAATCCATCATTGATTTATTAAATTGGACTTAATATAGAATCACTTTTGAATCGTCATTTTACACAGTTTAAACATTTACCACCTGTTATTTCATTATTTATACTCACGTGCTATTATTTTTTTTTATTTTTTTATTTTTTTTTTTTTTATGTCATAGCGGGCAGCTGAGCTGGTGGTTCGCCAGATGTAAAGCGATCACCACCGCCCATAAACATTCGCAAAGGTGTAAGTCCCTCTGTGAATGCGCTGCCTGCTTTTATGGGGTAAGGGAAAAGGAAAGGATTAACGACTGGAAAGAAGGAATGGACTAGGACGGGTGAGGAAAAGGAAATGGGGCTCCTATTATTGTCATTTAGACTACCTATGACGTGAGACCTCGGTCTTCGTCTGGGTTATATTCGCCAAAAAAGCGCTATCTTGGGTGTAGACAAAAGAATATCGAAGTAAGTATAAAAAATACGTACAATAGGTTCAATAATGTAAATTAATTTTTATTTTTACTCAATTATAATATACTAGCTGTGCCCTGCGGTTTCACCCGCTTATGTCTGTATCCCGTAGGAATATCGGGATAAAAAGTAGCCTTTATGTTATTCCAGTTGTCCAGCTGTCTACGTACCAAATTTAATTGCAATCGGTTCAGTAGTTTAGCGTGAAAGAGCAACAAACACACACACATCCTTACAAACTCTCACATTTATAATATTATTTTATAAAGTAGGATTAGATGACATCAATTGACTAAGAGAAAACAATAACTTTTATACATAAATATGTATGTAGTAAAATGAATGTACACTGAGTGAATAATAATGAGATAAAGTTTGTATGTTTATATACATTCGAAGTTGTTTCTAGAACCAGTAATCCGATTATGAAAATTGTTACTCAGATATTATTATGCTTGAGTTGCACGATCTATTTTTAGTTCTCCTGAAGCAAATATTGCAAATATACATAATACCTATGTTTGTTCTATTAAGGGCATCGCACTCTTAAATAGACGACCTGATTTTAGTGCGGTTTTGTTATTCGAAAGTCTTTACAGTCTATATAGTGATTATTATGTTTGCATAACTATTTTAATGAAAAAGATTTACTTTAGCGAATGGACTCAGTTATATTGTCAAAACTCAGCTGTATTCCGAATTATATGAGTTCAGGTTTTAAGATTATCCGATGTCAAAAAAGGTGGAGTTTCTCAATTCGATTGTATTTGTGACTTCAGTACTTTTGATTGAACCGATGCCTTACGTATGGTCCTATTTGATTATGGTATAATTCCCTAACTTAGAGGTGGTTAAATATGAATTTTTTTATTATATGTAGGAGCAAGTTAGTCGAGCGCGCTTCGGTACGAATTGGGCCAGTTCGCACCGGGGAAGTACCGCACCCCCCACAGAAAGCTAGTGTGAAATAGTAGCATGCTACTGTGCTTTTTAAGGTGAATGGGGGAGCCGGACCCGTTTTTGGGTTGCGCACCCTTCCCAGTCCATCCCTTACAAGTCAGTTCGTCAATCCTTAAAAACGAGCAACTCATTCGCAGAAGCACCAGCTCTGCGAATGTTTATGGGCGTTGAACCACCAGCTCGGTTGCCCGTATGACATAAAAAAGATATAGTATTTTCATGTGTTTGATTGCACGCGAGTATTATACATTTAGAAATTAAAAACTTTTTAACGGATTTTAAACGCGATTTATTCATTATATTATTAACCCAACGTTTCGAAAACTTTACGTCGGGTTTAATAATATAATGAATAAATCGCGTTTAAAATCCGTTAAAAAGTTTTTATTTCCTCAATAAAGCAGATATTCATTTAGAAATACATGCACCACACATGTCTCTCTAAATCTCAACTGTATCAGTATTTTATTTCCCACCACTACCCGACACGACATCCGATAGCAGTAAATGACAAATTTACTTTTATCAAACTGGCCTCGAAAAACTTATTGCTTTCTTTATTATAGTAGAAGGGTCGACGGGTGATATTTTTTATTTGCTCTGCGTCAATGTGAATGTACTTTGTCGTAAAACTTGTAGATATCATCTATATATAAATGTTATATTTTAAAGAAATGGAATTGAGTAATTGTAATAATTTTAAAGTATACTGTGTTCGTAATAGTCTATTTTGCATCTGTGATTCCATTAGAATTTAAATTGGAACTAAAAGACATAAAACATAAAGAAATTGGATTTACGAAGTCATTCAAGTTAGATAGCGGTATCTTACAGACAATTTAACAATATGAACGAAAGATAGAAATGTCTCTTTTTTCATATATAAGTTTAGACGGCCTCAAATGTGTATTCGGGATTAAAATAAAATGACATATAATTCGCTATATGAAAAAAAAGTTAACTTCATTTTAATTAACTTATGACAATCTTTTTACAACCAAACTTTAAACAAAGGAGACGGTTAACAATTTGACTGTATTAATAAATGAAATTGACGTATGAATTCATCATATTATATTGTCAAGTTCTAAGTATTAATAAATTGTATATGTCTTCTTTGTCACCTCTTTGATAATGGCTTCACATAATAGATTGACTCCGCCAATAAGCAGTGTAAATATTACTTATATTTACAACGATCGTATTAGTGTCGGTTACTTCATGTATTATTTGACAATGGAGCTCAAAGATGGCTGCAGAGGTTGGGCCTTCGCAAATGCGTTGCCCGGATTTTCCGAATGCGGAAGAAAAATGGATACGGGGAGTATTAAAAAAATTCAATTCTTTTCACCATTCCATACTTTACAGTAGCATTATAGTTACTATTTGAAGAAGATCTTTAAAGCTAAATGTGGTACCTTCCCCGGTATGAGCTGTTCCAATTACTAACGACGCGTGCTCGACTTTGATAACAAAACATTAAAACCAACAACGTCATAATAACATAGTCCGGTGTTTATAAAAAAATGTATGAATAAAAATAATATATGAATTGCTTTATAATATATAACTTATTTTACATAAACTTTTTCATACATATGAAAGTGATACCCATTACCTAGATTATGTACTAGAAGCCTGTATATATTATGTTATATCTCTAGTAAGTCGACTTTGCTGATACTGAATGTAGCTAAGAATAAGACCCACTCGTTTCCTAGCTAACCTTTCCATGACTACCCAAAAAGTCGCTACAAAAGCCGATTTGACAGTCAATAAAAGAGAAAAAAAGTACAGAAAACTTCCATTATCGTAAATGATAAAACGAGCACTAGTCTGTCGCGACATTCAGTGACAATCACGTGCCCAAACATTGTGACCCAACCTTTTGAATATGAGGGACGTGAAAAATCATCACACGTAGGTAATCCAACACATTGTCACTTCACTCTGGCCGCCTGAGTAAATACGCCACAAAAGATTAGGTTGAGATAGCCACGCGCGCGGTTCACCTTTCTTAAAAAAAACCTACACGCACAAATATAAGCCATTCGCCTATTGGCAAAGAGATCAAAACAGCATCGCAAACATTGAGGGCATATTGCGATCTGTTTATAACAGACGTGTTCTTTGTTGTGACAAATTTAAAGGAATGGGGTTGAGCGTCAGCGTTAATTCGCATAATACATAATCGAATCAATGGAGTGTCAATAATTTAATCTTGCTGTTGGTTTCTGATTTGGGTTTAATAGAATTTAAACTTATAACACATTTTATTTGACATAAAAGTTATAATTTGTTATCGATTTCACCCTATTTTAAATTAGATAATATTATGCCATAACGTAATTTTATGGGAATCCGCCTGCGGCTTTACCCGCACAGTCAAAGGACATAGACGGTCTTTGGAATTTCCGTACACAGTGCCTATTCCCGTGAGATTTCCAGGATGCAAACTCTTACCTTTTCCTATTCTTAAACAATTCAAATAAGTATTAGCCATATCAAATTAAATCCAAATCGGCTCAGTAGTTCAGCATTAAAGAAAGGAAACACACAAACTTTTCAGCTTATAAAAAAATAATTTTTTTTGAATATTATATATATATTACTAGCTTTTGTCCGCAGCTTCGCATGCCTTATATTTGGAATAGTTTAATAGATGTTATTACATATAAGCCTTCCTCTTGAATCACTGTATCTATAAAAAAAACTGCATCAAAATTCGTTGCGTAGCTTTAAAGATTTAAGCATACATACGGACAGAGAAAGCGACCGTCTTTTATACTATGTAATATGTCACATTAATATTGTAAATGTAAACGTTTGTTTGTTTGGATGATTGTCCGTCACTCACGCTGAAAGTACTCAACGGATTTTGATGTAATTTGGTATACTAGTTTATGAGCTGACTTGGGTTATAGGATACTTTTTAATGCTCCCTTGGGCTGTTTTATCCCAATGAAACTTGAAATTGAAGCGTATTAAGTATAGAAGATATCAGCGGAAGCGAAACTTCTTGATACTTCACGTCCTGGCTCGAACGAGTCGGCAAGGGAATTCGGATTAAGTTGTAGTGCTCTTATTGTATGAGAAAACTTCACAAAATAGTACAGTGGTTAGTTCTACTGACAGTTTACGAGAAACGTGATTAATGTACCCGTGGGTATATGACCATTTCCAACAACTTCTTAAATTTTACTAGCTGGAATTCTATGTGTTAATCCAGACTATAGTCGGTATCTGTACCTAGATTAATTTTCATGGTACAAACATTCATCCCTATGTTATCGCTTTTGGGGTAGAATTTATCAAAATCCTTATTTAGCAGATGCTTAAAGCATAGTAGCTATCTGCATGCTAAATTTCATCCCAAACTGTCCAGTATTTTGAAATTTAAAATTATTGTTTTAATAGCATTTGAACTTAATTTACGACTATTGTCTATTAAAATACTAATTAAATTAATTTCTTAAATATACGCTTATCAGCAAAACTTTTACATTACATTGGCCAACAATTACCTAGAAAACCGTAGACAAATTAAACAAAAGATAATAAGATTTACTATAAAATTATTTACCACTAATTAATATTCTTACCTGAATTGGTCAATTCTCAAGGGCTCGAGGCAATCCTCTTGTTTTCTTTGTTATAATTGAAATATTCTCTTAATGAGATATCTCGTACTTGATTCACATTTAATAGAAACTTACTAATATCATAAATGCGAAAGTTTGTAAGGATGTGTGTGTAGAATGAAATTTGGTAGTAGACAGCTGGACAACTGGAATAACATATAGGCAACTTTTTATCCCGACATTCCTACGGGATACAGACATACGCGGGTGAAACCGCAGGGCACAGCTAGTACTTACATAAAATGAAGATTTACCTACTACTTCTTAATCTATGTATTGTTCAACGGCGCTTATTAAACTCAATCTTATTTTGAGGGTTCCGTACTCAGAGTGTTAAACAGAACCAACGGGGTGTGTGTGGCTACCTATGATTGGTACTAAGCCTTCGCTGTACGTTTGTCTGTTCGTCTGTCAACAAACTGCATCTATGGAACCGTGATAGTAAGGAAAAACAATAAATCGAGGTTAAAGCAACGCTTAGCACGGTCACAAATTGAATGGGTGACCAATTTTTTTGCAGTTCATTATTTGTATGGAATCCATAGTTGAATGAGTTTTTCATTAACTACATGCTAAAAGTACTAATTAATCGATTCAGAATAAACTCATTCTAAATCAACGTTCATTCATTTAGATATCTATCTATTCTTTGCACTTTAGTGCTATGTGTTTACTTTTGATAGTTAGTTATTATTACTATTAAATAAAGTTTATCTTAAAGTTTATCAAAACGTTTTAAGTAAGTTACTATGAAACAATCTGTGCGTACACGCCCATTGATCCGATATTGACTAAGAAAACAATATTTCCAATAAAAATAATAAGCCACATTTTTGTATCTTAATTTTATATCTGTTAATTAGGTGCTAAATTAATATTTGCATTTTATTTAAGCTAGTATTTCTTTAACACTAAATAAATGATTTAATTTATATCACTAGATATTTAGAAATGTCCCTAAAACGTGTATTCCTATTATAACTTTGCTTCAAAATGTGCGTTTCTATTATAAATAACATTGCTTCATCATTATCCGTAATCCTGCATTTCACGAAATAATGTTCGAATATTATTCGTGCTAAGTCAAAAGCAAATTAACAAATATTTTCACGGAAGTGCGAGGGAAAACGCATCTCGCATTATGTACCTTAAATAATTCATGTTTCATTTTGAAATCAAGGCTTTAGCTCGTATACCACTGATCATATAATAACATATTAGAGTTTAGAAATTAAAAACTTTTTAACGGATATTTAAACGCGATTTATTCATTATATTATTAACCCGACGTTTCGAACACTTTACAGCGAGCGTGGTCACGGGGAGACTGGTCTTTAATTCCAAATGTATAATACTCGCGTGAAATCAAACACAAGAAAATACAACATATTAGACTATCATGTACCTGCACTATAAAAAATGATAACCTATCTAATTGCTAATTTATTTTATCAGGCTATTTTCATCATCATCATCATAGGTTCCCACTGCAGAGACACAGGCCTCCTATGACGGTACAGGCCATAATCCATCACGCTGACCAATGTGGGTTGGCAGATGTCACAAGACGTCGAAGTTATTGATTCTTGGACATGCCAGCTACTTCAACGTTTCGAATATAGATGAATTAAATAATATGCAGATATATTGAAAAATTAATTTATTTCGTATACGCTCGCCCAGTAACCCCCGACTTTTTGCTGTAAGTCTGAGGTCCTAACCATTGAGACACCACCACTCTCTACTACTACTGCTAGCATACTTTTATGGGAATTTAAATATACTTTTAAAAGCAATACCCAATCACTGTTGTGCAGCACAAATATGCTTGGCAAATCCTTACTGTCTGCTTCTTTTTATATTTGTATGATTTAAGAAATATTAAGAAAGATTTCATATTTTTCAGATGTACAAAAATAACTAGGCAAGAATACCTTACTTATTTATATATATATATATATATATATATATATATATATATATATATATATATATATATATATATATATATATATATATATAAATAAGTAAGGTATTCTTAATATACTAATAAATACTAGCTTAAATAAAATGCAAATATTAATTTAGCACCTAATTAACTTAACTAAATTAACTATAGGCAAATCCTTACTGTCTGCTTCTTTTTATATTTGTATGATTTAAGAAATATTAAGAAAGATTTCATATTTTTCAGATGTACAAAAATAACTAGGCAAGAATACCTTACTTATATATATATATATATATATATATATATATATATATATATATGTTTCTCTTATACTAGTACATATAGGTTATGTCACTGGCAAGTATCATCCCAATCCGCTCACTGCTTTTCGCGTAAAAGAGTCCATACAGTTGTTACAATAATACAGTCCATTCAAACAATCAAACAAACATTATTGCTATTCTAACAAACTTTCGCGTTTATGTTATTAATAGGAAGTACGAATAAAAGTATACTATACCTAAATGTATGTGTACTTTAGTATGAATAATATGTAGATCTATAAATATCAAACAAATTATTAATATCATACAATTTGATCGTATGGAAACTTCTCGAAATCTCTTACATTTATAAATATTCATTATAACATCTTTCGTTGCTCGGCCCGTGTCCCTTTGACCCGGTACCTTTTACATTCCGTTTGGAATTATTAAATTTTATTTGTAACATTTTTCGTATTATTCAATTATTCCTTTGAATCCAGATTTCTATTTGCTTTAATATACTCGTATTCGTTATATTTTTTGCGCGTATGAAAGCGTTATTATTATTTTATAATTGCTAAGATTTTTTATTTACTTCTGTGTTGAATTAATTTTATTACAATATTCATTAGCATATAAGCCCATGCCCTAGCCTGTGCGTCATGTCCTTTTTTCTTAACCTCCCCAGTTCTTTTGTTAATTTCTCTGATGAGAACTTTCCTTTTCCCTTCCCTATATAGTTGACAATCGATTTGCAGAAACGTGAGTCCTCTGCAGATTTTCGAGGACAGTGCAAGTCGCTTACCAGCAGATGACACACAGCCAACTTTGACATTATTAATAGATTGATCTTATTTATAGTGAACTATTACTATCGATGAAAATGGAATGGTGGTAGATTTTGCTTCGATTATTATTACCCATGATAGTATACAAGATAAACCTCGATCTGTATACATTTAATATGTGTGCAGGTGTGCCTTTACATATACTACATGGAAATAATATTTCATGAAACGAAGAGAGAAGTCACATATCATATCATTAAAAATATATTTCTTTCAAAATGTGCTCATGACAGTTAAGATTTAAACGAATAAAAAACACGTGAAGAGAAGAAAAAAAAATACCATCCTAAATGCACCCGTAAAACCGTAAGCGCTCATAAAAGATTCATTTAAATAAGGATTATACATCTGGATACATACATTTTGCGGGGATCTACCGAGAGGAACGATTAACCACGCGGAATGGAAAAATTTTACTTGTTAAATAATACATGGAAGCATTTTATACGTGTTAATTTGTTCTTTATCGTTTATTTTACATTATCTTTAAGTAAGAAAAGTAAATATGCATCTTATAGATACATCAAATATATTCTATGGGATTACAGATGTGGTTAATATTTTTAAAATAACCTAAACCTAAGCCTTCGAATTGTTAGAAGTAGAATTAAATGGTTCTACATGTGAAGTACTGACTTTAAAATAAAAAAAAATCATCAAAACCGTCTCCCCCAATCGAAAGTATGACGTAATAACCCCATAAAAATACAGTCAAAGAATAAAATATATTCCAGAACATTTGACAGACAAAACAAAAAAAAATAATTAAGTATAACTTTTATTTAGATCAGAAATTATTACAAAACAGCAACTATTTCCTGTACCAGGCGTTCAGAAACATATTGGGATTCTAGTCCATTATTTTATATTTATTTAAGAAGAGTTACAATTTTAAAACAATTCAAGGAAAATCTTTATCTAATATTTAATAATCCAACAAGACTTCAAAATATAAAACACACCCAACCACTAGCTCAAGCAACTTTTTTTAAGTTTAATATAACCTATAAAATCCAATTGTTTGTCACATTAAATATCAAGGATAGTTTTAACTTCACGAAGACATTAATATGCGTCGTTATCAGGCGCTAACTAATACAGTCATGATACCTAAGAACTAAGTTTAACCAATTAGTCTAACAGCTGTTTAAGACTTCCGCGTGCACTTAACGACTTAATTCACAGACTATGTGCGCTAAGTTACAATAGTTTATGCAAATACCTTCCAACTTCGCAGTGTGATATAAAATTAAGCAGGGACGTACTCGACCTTGACGTGAAGGATATTTAATTAAGATATATAAAACGATTAAAATGAAATTGCATGTTTATGCGTTTTCGTACATCCAGGCAAAAATTTAATTAAAATTATATACACGCATTAGGTCATTTGTCGTCAATCTAATTAAAGTTTATTTGCCTTGAGCGTGATACAGGACTAGCTTATGTTATTATATAGTAGCTTCATAGCACTCTTAAAATAAGCTACGAAAGTCTACATAATACAATTCAAAGTGCCACGTGCATTTTTGACATGTTTCTTAAATTATATGACATATAGAATCAGACACAACTAATGCATTAAGAATAATCAATTAATTAGTACTGTATATGTATTTAAACTTGGCAATCCGTAGATTAATTTTTGATCACATGTTATCGTACCATATAAACGTTATACGTTTATTGTGTTTAAAATTAGACGAAAATTATAAAACGACTGTTGTCAATTAAAAAGCTACAACCGATTAAGTACCTAGCTGGCTGCGCGTTGCGAGTAAAACTCATTAATATAATTTCAGCTTCCGCAAAGCAAATCAAAGCATATCGCATGAATGCCTTAAATCTGATACCATAACATATTATGTCGACTCTAATATGAAAAATCAATTTTTATTTTTATTTCCACATATATTTTAATGGTGTAGCTACAAATCACGTTACTAAACTTTCTGTTAGTATCAATATCAAAGATCAGAATACATTCCTATCAATTTAATTTCATTGCATAATTTGTCATAATATTGACGTACATTATTAACTTTTAAACTATTATTGATTAATTGATGAGCGTCAATACGCTTCAATCAAGTCAAGTTATTAATATTAAATTGTTAATTAATTTCCCCAAAATATAAAAACCATTTATCCCCATAAACAGGAGTAGAATCCGTCACCATAAGAAGGTCGTTCTTCAAACGCTGCACAAGACATTTGAAATATTCAAGCGTTCCAGCCACAGCGCTGGGGATGCAAAAGATTATGTAAAAAACACGATTAATGTTAGCACTTAAATACAGCTCAAGTACTATTGGTCTGTTACTGGAAATGAAACTTTTATAACGCTTTTCATTTCATTTCCCGGGAATGAGATGTTGGAGAATCATCCTTGAAGTTTAATTTAATTAAACGTCATTTTTATGACCGTACTGTGATAATTGAATTCATCAAATTTGGAACCGTCTAGACCTAAATAAATAAAAACGAATTGTATTATCCGTATATCTTCACATATCATCATCATCATCTGAATCTGGTCTGGATTCTCGTCGCCTTTTACACCACTCGTTTTCAGGTCTTATTTGACGCCATGTACCCATCGCAGCTTGGATCTTCCTCCATTATATCTTCACATAAATAAATCTTTGTACTGTGTGCAACTGTGTGTGTGTAAACTGTGTGCAGTAATTGTCGGTAGGAAATTATTATTAAAACATTTGCTTTGAAAAAACAATGGGATTTTCACCTAAACATACGAACGAAGTCGCAAGTATCAGCTAGTTTTATATAAATAGAACATGCCATTGTTTTCAATAACCAACATAATCAACCTTTATGTTAGTTTATAAAAAGGCAATATGCAATCCGCTACCGACTAACTACCTCACGCCTCGTGTGTAAATCAAAGACTTATCCAGCACCTTATAAATGAAATTCATATTTTCTAATATATGTGCTAAGTGCTCATGAAAACTTCATGTGGCGACACCAAACACGCTTCACAACTTTGACTCCCACCAAATGAATATTGCATGAAATTTATAACCCTCTCATAGCTCGGACATTGCTGACACTAGTTGATTTATGTTGTAAGGCGAAATAGTTATAAAATGTATTCGAATTAAATAATTTACTTCCTTTCCACCAGCGGTTTCCCTGCATAGTCAAAACTAAAGACAGTATTGAGGTTTTAACCGCAAAATCCCCATTCCCATATTGTCGGAATAAAAACTATCATTAGCTATCCTTTATCAGCTTTCATACTATGTTAGTGACAAGTTAATTACAATTTATTGAATATATGATTCGTTCACAATTTTAGATGCAATAAAAACAATCGTTCTTTAGGCTAAAAGGCCTCACGACGCCCTCACTACGTCGCAGACTATAACCGCAATGTGGTTGAAGAAAGAAGTCGAAGCGGACGCACTGACGTATTTTTTATTTTAAATCCGCGATTCACTGAAGAATGGCTAGCAGGAAGAATACGCACAGCACATCGTTTTTTAGTTCTAGCTGTTTACCGCTGGGGAAACAAAATGTAATGCGGCGTTAACCTTACTTTATATTTATCATTGTAAAACACATTTCATAAAAATGTTACAAATTATGTAAAATTGTAATAAATTATTAAATGTTAAATAAAAATGTTTTTTGATGTGTAATAATTGTAAAATTTAATCCTAATCCGTTATATAGTTTTGTATGAAAGAGTATCAAATGCGTCCATTCTCACAAACTTTCACATATATGATATAATTAGGTATTTTTAAATATAATTGCGAGCAACTGAACTGATGGTTCGCCTGATGGTAAGCGATCACCACCGCCCATAGACCGTTGCCGTCGCTGTTAAGAGGCAAGGGATTGGACAAAGAAAGGATTTGATGACAGGAAGGAAAACATGGGCTAAGGAGCGTGATGAAACGGGCCTCCGGGTCCCTAGCACATTAGGTAGTTAGTAATAACAACAGAATAAAATCTAGAAGCATTTAAACCCAATTATTAGTGAATATGACAATGAAATTTAAAGAAAATTGCTTAGGAGACCTTTTTTTAATATATATATACGCTTGTACATTTGGGAATAATTTGCAATAACCTACCTCCGATAGTAGGACAGCATTATCATTCTGTACAGTATCCTGTTAATGACATGATATATCTATTTAATACATAATGTACGAGTTAGGAACATGCGTTGTGTAGCTAAAACAGTAATATTCCCGAGCCATAAAGATTACTGATGAAACATTGATGATGTTGTGAATAATTTAAAACCCAGCCTTCCCTTCGGACCCTACTCAATGTGAAATAAATTTCTATATAATTTGTCAGAATTGGAGCAGGAACTATTACTCCAACAACGGTTTATGGTTTGAAATAGATCCTATTTATAGAAACAGTAGCTGACCCAACTAACATTGTATTGCTTATCACTTAGGGATAGAACAATTATTTATGGCGTTCTCAGATTTACCAAACATGTACGAATAATCCTAAAAACCGATCAAGACGTTTTGAAGTAGTTTGATAAACAAATATATTAAGCCCATAAAAGCCACAAATATCCAAGCAGCGTTGTTTAAAGCCGTGTTTGGTCACTAATGTTCGAATGTAATGATCGAAGTAATTAGCCTACAGCTCTGTTCACACAGGTGCTCTGCTAATACAGGAAAATTTCTATACCTTTTGTTTTAATCCAAAGGTGGCTAGTTATGGTTAACCCATCGCATCAGATGGCTCGGGCCACATCCACAATTAGGTCGTGAAATTCCGACAGACTGACGAAAAAATTTGATTAGCCACTCACTCCATTTGCATGAATCGTCGTCGCAGCAAATGGATTGAATGCCTACACGTTTTAAGATAGTCAAACCTCTTTGCACTAAAGAAAGAGTTATACGACATGCTCACATACATTAAGCACCCTTTTGGCAGAGTAATTTCAAATTAAATCTCGTCTTCTGACTCGAGCACATTCCATTTGGATTGCGATTGATTTTTAGGTGTTCTTTATAACATCGATTCTATTAATTTTCTATTAACTTTTGTATGAATTGTTATGCTAGAGCACAATAATAATAATTATATGAATAATTAAATATTCATAAAATATGTAGAGGTTATACGAATATAACTAGGACTTTCCCTCGGCTTCTGTCGTGTGGTAAAAAGTAGACCATTCAGTTCCTATAATTATATAAACTGGTTTCTGCAATTTTGGTATCTTATCTCAATATTAAAATGAACACGTTAAGAAAATACTACTACATCATCATCATCATCATCATAATCACCAGCCAGAGGTTCATAGACCGGGAGATGGTGACACAAATTACTAGGTCATTTGTACCAGTATGGCGGTTCTTCAGTGGTCTAATTAC